>NW_024583069.1:29080-40683 GCF_018398535.1 Haplochromis burtoni | reverse complement strand
TGTGGGGTGTTCCGCATACGAGGTGCTAGAATGGTAGCAAGGTGTTTCGAAATGTTGTAAGTGGCTGAGTTTATGCTACTGACAATGGGTCTGAGTGGGACACCTTCTTTGTGGATCTTAGAAAGTCCGTAAATGCAGGGTATGGCATCCCCTGTGTAAAGACGGTGATATGTAAGGCAGTCAGTGATTTTGTCCTTTTCAAGGTCTTGAAGGCAAGCTATAACTTTGTTTTTTTAGCTGCTTGTGGGGTCTCGCTTTAAGGCTTTGTAGGTATTGTTGTCACTGAGGAGAGTAATGATCTTTGTGTCTTAATCCGTTGTGCACCTGTCACAGGACCACGGTGCACCTTCCCTTATCAGCTGGTAATATTGTGATGTTGTGGTCTTTGCTCAGGGAAGCGACGGCCTTCTTTTCTTGTAATGTGAGGTAAGACAGAGGGACTTCGGCACTGGAGAGGGTGGCTAAGATTTTCATCCTAATTTTCTCTGCTCTCTTTCTGTCTGTGATAATTTATTAATCCGTATGGCAGTTTCTGTGGCTGTGATGAGGTCCACTATGGGCAACTGTTGCGGAGAAATGGCAAAATTGAGTCCTTTCTTATTTTTTTTTCAGGTTCAGTGAGATTCCGGTCTGAAAAGCTCTTCACCCATTTTCCCTGACTGTCCTTAGGTGTGTGTTCTTCTCTTAATTGTGTAGGTTCAGACTGAAGAATGAGTCTTTTTGAAAGCAAGGTGTGGAATTTCCTGTGTTGTCTGTGAAATTTAGTGTCAACATGAAGAACATCCTGAGACATGGGGTCAACTGTCAACCTTGGACCCTCCCGAACATCAGGTAGAATGGTGCGAAGCCGGTGGTCTCGAGTGCTGTACAGTTATACACAAATGTCATAGACTGTATCATCTGCAACCATTTCTGCCTAGATCTGGGGGTGGGGGGGGGGGGGGGGTTAACATGTATCCAACATTGCGATTAAATCTGTCTGTGGTACCACAGATTTGCCAACCTTACCCAAAACCAGAAACTCTGATCAGGGAGCTAGCTTTGAGAGAGAGCTGCTTGCAGAGTGAATGTGCTTAGGGAAGCCATACACACAGAAGAATACATCCCAGAGCGTTTTAGCAACTCCCATAGCTGTCTAATCCTGGTATTGGAATGCATGTGCTAATTTTGTGAAGTGGTCAGTAATCACAAATACATCCATTATTGCTATCCTCAGCTGACCGAAGGTCAATGCACACGAGTTCCAGGGGAGCACAGGCCCTAATGGTTTCCAAATGGGCACTAGCTTCTGGCTTTGGGGTCTTGCTGAGGATACACCTGCCACAATATCTCACATGATTGCGGACAGCCAGCTTTGGCTTAGTCAGAATGTATGTGAGAGGATGTGGCTGAACTTATCACTCACAACCCACTTCAGAGCCAAAAATTCAAGCCTGTGTGCTTGAATGTCTGCAGTTCTTGCTCTCTCCTCGCTAGCTGGCACCTCGGATAAGACAGCACCCAGCCTGTCCATGGAAGCATCAGTTGAAAGGATGAAAGGCCTCTCAAATTCAGGATGTACCAGCACCACACAGCTGAAGAGTGCACCCTCGAGTTCCTCAAATGCCTTCTTGCCAACAGGGGTCCAGTCATAAGAGGTCAGTTTAAGAAAGGTACAAGGTTTTCAACTTCCATGGCAGCCTTTAATCCTCTAATGACTGTAACAGTGTCTTCGCAATATGAGAGCATTCTGGAATTAAATGCTTGTAAAACATCACCATGCCAAGGAATGGCCTCACTTTCCTCTAGGAAGTTTTGCAGCCGTCATCATCCATGAGGTCAGTTTTCTGAAAACTGGTAATAACCCTCACTTTATCCTGATCAACCAAGACACTACCAGCATCAACAGCACCAACATGACCCAAAAACCTCACAGAGCATCTGAGAAAATGACATTTTTCCTGCACCAGCTTTAGACTGCTGGTCCAATCTCCAGATGTTTTAGGGCCTCCTCTTCTGAAGGTGCAAAGACCAGCAGGTCATTAATATAACATAGGTGACTGGAAAATTTCAAGTCACCAAAGATGCTGAGCATCATCTGCATAAAGAATGCTGGGCTGTTACGTAGGCACTGGGGAAGTCTGTTATACTCATATAGGCAAGTGGTGTAGTGAAAGCCGTGTACCATCTGTCAGACTCATGTAGGGGAATGTTGTAGAATCCGGATGTGAGGTTCATGGTGCTGAAGAAAATATTCACACCAAGAGCAGCAAGACACTCAACCTGATGGGGCAGTGGGTGAGCATCCTTTTGGCATTGAGCCAGCGGAAGTCAGTGCATATCCTCAAGTCACCTGACTTCTTCCAAACCATTACCAGTGCTGAGGCATTTTCGCTAGTGGACTCACTGATAATGTCTTTCATCTCCATGTCTGACAGCACCTCTCTTAACTTATGATAGTGAGCCGGGGGCACTCTGCGATAGGGAAGCCTGTAATGGTGGTCGTCAGTGAGGTGGATATGATGAACAAAGTCTTTCGCCACACCATAGTCCAGTTTGTCTCTGGAGAACACATCTCGGTAAGTCAACACAAGCTCCACCAAGCTTCCCCTTCTACCCATCTGACACTTGACAGCCCTCATTGTCAATATCAGCCAACCCAGCGTCCTTGTGTAGCTGTGCAGAGTCAGGCACAGGGTCTGATGAGGGGGGAAAACTGGTTTGCTGGTCATTCAGAGTCTCGCAGAGACCTTGATTGATGGGCAGGTCTTCTACTGCAATACAAGGGAAAACATCAGCAATCTTAGCAATGCGATAAAGTGTCACAGGGCTCTGTGTTGGCTTAAGGACATTCATAGGGACCCACCGATCTCCCCACATGTGTGTGTTATAATGCTCCCCACCATTATGTTCTTTGGAGTGGAACGGGGTGACATGGGTTCCACAATGACAGTACTCCCTGGAGACACAAGGGCAGAAGATTGCAGCTTTCCCCAAACTACATATTCATTTTGTGGCAGGAGAGTGACACCCTTCTGCAACCTGACTATACTTATTTTATCTGGCATCACAGGACCAGACCATCATGAGACACAGCTCAGCAACTGCAGGAAGTCTTCACAATCAGTGGCAGTGTAACTGATGTTAATAAGCTCCCAGTACTTTGTATCAGCCTTCATCTTCTGAATAATGGGCCAGCTCACATTGTTCTGCACAATGCGTTCATCTTTTTGCCCAGGAACCACAAACGTTGGCACATGAAACCTAGACCCATATACTTCAATGTCCAAACCATAGATGCATATGGGTTGTGTGAGAAGGCCACCTGTCACCGAGGCAAACTGTGTGGAGTGCGAAGAGTGGAACCAGGAGCAAACATTCTAAAACTCAAACTTAACTGATGATGAGCCGTTTATTAAGGCAGACCTAACAGTACAAAATAAAAAGGCGAAAACAAAGCAAAACTAAAAAATAAACTAAACTGGGAAAACTACAAAGAAAACATGAATCATCTGTTGCAGGGTCCTCTCCTAAGCTTCTCCCAAACCAATGCATGCATAGTCAGGAAGCGTTCAGTGTGGATAGTTTATTCTGCCGGCTTCCCAGGTGCACAAAAGATTATTTACAAAGAAAATGAACAACTTAATTCAAAACAAAACCAACATCTATATACAAAACACAAACGACTGAGCCAGTCTGCATGTTACCCTTACTGTAAAATCTCACAGATGCCCCAGTAAACCCTGACATCCTCCTTTTATACTCCCTTTGCCCCTCCCACTAGGCATAATAGCCATCCCGTTATCATTTCTTTTCCTAAAACACTGTTTTTTTTCCCTCAGCTTATTTCCAGCTGTATTCCTACAACACATATATGTATATACAGACATTTATGGCCACTTCCAGGCAGCCTACAGTGTTTCACAATAACAAAAACCACTAACAAAAATAATGCAGTTCACATGACCTTTCAAGCACGTGAACCCAGTATTTGAACCCCGGAACACCATACCATCAGCTTGCATAACCACTCGCATAATCGGGGATTCCAGAGAGTCCATGTGACCGGATTTATTAAAAGTAAGCAAAAGAAAAATATATTGGCCCCCCTCTGTGTGTCACGGCGAGTGAGATGAGCCGTGTGGAGATGATAAAGGAGGATCCAATTGCAGGCACTTGTAAAGGTGTGAAGGTGGTTTATTGAATACACGGCACAGGGAAAATGGCAAACGAAGGCAAACTAAACTATACTGGAAAACAACTAAACTATAGAGCAGGAAACAAAAACAAGGAGAACAAGAGTTCAGATCAGTCCAAAAACACAAGAAGACAGTCCAAGAACACAGGAAAAAAGATCAAAAACAAAACCAAACTAGAGTTCAATAGGAGTCCAAGAAAAGTTCAGGGGGTCGACCTGGAGGTTGACAACACAAGGACCAAGACAGTTCTGGAGGCCGGCTGTGTGGACAGCAACGGCGGCGACAAAACAAATCAGGAGGCCGGCCACGTGGCCAGCAGTGGCGACGAACTGTCTCGGAGGCCGACTGCGAAGCCAGCAGTGGCGACGAACTCTCTCCGGAGGACGGCCTCGATGGCCATGACGCCCAGCTAGAGGCCTGGAAAGCGGCCAGCAGAGGCAAGGCAGAACAGGACGAGCTGGAACCGATGACGGTGTGGCAACCGCAGCACCAGACGAGGCGGGACCAGACGAAGCTGAAGCGGATGCAGAGGCTGGACCAGGCGGCCGGTCGACTAAAAGATGCGCAGCCACGGTAACCCAGCGTGACAATTGTAGAAACTAATGGTGGTGGTGCGTGTATGCACCCAGATCAGCTGTCTGCGGCCCAGTCAAAGGTTTCCGCACCCGCTGGCCCTGCCTGTCTTCAGCCTGGGGTACATCAATTTCATGTCTTGCACTTGAACTATGTTAAACTGCACTGTCCCTTTTAAATAAATAAATTGAAATTCAAAGTCCATCACACCATCCTAAACATGAAAAACCCTGGTGAATAGAATACAAACAAGAAAAACTCAAAACATGGCAATGTGACGTGGATATATAAAAACCTGGAAGGATGAAATGGCATGAAAACAACGCAGATGATCCGACAAGGAATGACTGAAAATACACACAGGAGGTGATCAGGGTAAGTGATAACACATGTGGAAACAGCTGACACACATGAACATAACAATGTCACAGAGGAAGAGTAAAACTAAACACACTGAACGTAGAACACAGGACCTCTTCAAAATAAAACAGGAAAAATAATGAGACGCAGACATGACAACACGAACTTGACAATGTAAGACACAGA
The DNA here is from genome assembly GCF_018398535.1 of Haplochromis burtoni. Lineage (NCBI taxonomy): Eukaryota > Metazoa > Chordata > Actinopteri > Cichliformes > Cichlidae > Haplochromis > Haplochromis burtoni. The sequence goes on along the minus strand of NW_024583069.1, from coordinate 35,386 downwards.
CATGAAACACATGAAAGGCAAGAGAAACTTAAATTTAGAGGAGAAGATAGAATGGAAATCTAAGAAACAATGAACTACAGCAACAACCTAGGCATGACAGGAAAGAACTTAGATAACTTGAAAAACCTAAATATAAGCCAAAAACATCAAAACATATTAACACTAAAAATGCTGGGCAAAATGGTCCAGGAGCGTGACACCACTACAACCAACCAGCACCACATTTTCAGGGACATCCTGTGGATTCAGAGCAACACCAGCAGCTCTTAGCTTGCTATCAGCCTCTTCACTTAGTGGGTATGACATACTCCCTGAATCAAGCATGCCTGTTAGAGATCACCGGCCTCTGACCCAGGAATGTAAAACAATTCACTAGCCCTGCCAACTCTTTGTGAACCTATAATAACAGTCTCCTCATCAGGGAGGCTACTACAGCAGGTAACATATATGGGTTCTGGGTCTGCTGCATTTGCGAGGGTTTCATCAACACAGCCCATGCTACCCCTCTAGTTACATAGACTGGCTAGTTTAAAGCAGCATTGGTGGGAGAAGGGACTGACATGTTTGGGTTCTGGCGGGACTGTGGGCATTCACGCCTCATGTGTCCAGGGTCAAAGCAGCTGTGGCATGGCTTGTACAGCCTACAATGCACATGGGTTGTGTATTCATTTGAGCCACACACTCTCCATGAAGCACAACAAGTATTGTGATGCCCATGGGAATGGCGCGGGTTGTGGGTGTCTAGGACCAGTGGCTAGTGATGCAGTGCACATGGACAGAACCTTTTCAAACAGTGCTGCCATCTGTTGAACACCTGGCTCAGTTGTGGGAGGGCTGGAACCTGACAAAGATGGGAGCATTACCTGAGTAGGAGTCAAGGGAGTAGTCAAGGACTGTTGCACACTTACTATGCCATCAGAAGAGTGAGGCTGACATGTGGCTGCAGAGGGAACAGAGAGCATAGGGCGAGGCTGGCTCATGTGTTACTGGGACTCCTTGAGCACTACTGGAGTGGGCTTGGCTGTTAACAGTAACAGGGCTCTGATGTGGGATGGACAGACATGCTGCATTATGAGACAAAACAGTAGACTGTCTCATTTTCCTCACATAGTTGTCCAGATGGGTCTGAACCTCAGCTGCAGTCCACTCCTCAGGAGGCTTCAGTTGAAAAGACAAGGCAAGACTGTGCTCAGGACAGTAATTAATGGACATAATCTTTGGAATAATCTTCCTCTTCACATTAGGCAATCAACATCAGTGCTGGTTTTTAAATCCAGATTGAAAACGCATTTTTGTTCACTGGCTTCTGACTCAGTGGTTGACTGACTTGTATTTTATTGTTTTCGCTATGTTTATTATTTTATGGTATCTATTATGTTTCTATTGTTCGGCATTTTGGTCAGCCTTGTGTGTTTTTAAAGTGCTATATAAATAAACGATGATGATGATGATGATTATGATGACATCAGGACAGCCTCACTACTGTAGTCCTCTACCAGCTTGCTGCGCCTGCACAGGCACTCATCAGCGGGATCAATAGACTTATTCAAATGGATCCAGTAATCCATAGCGTTCTCACCTGGTCATGGCACAGTACTGTAGAAATCTTTCATGGGCAGGTTGGAATATGTCAACTCACTTATGTTAGACCTCAGTATATCAAACACAGCAGTAATGAGATCATTTCCATTTAACGCAGGGTGGCAACGCAGTGACACTTTGACCACATCTCTGGCTTTGCCAGTCAGTCTACACATCAATATGGCAAACATTTCTTCATCTGTGTCACAGCTGATTCTGTAAAGATAACATATGATGTCCCTCCATTCACTGATGGGGAATGGATCTGTGTGGTCACCCCTGAAGTATGGTGGGCTTTTGGTGTCTGACTGAACAACAGTCTTAAGCTGGGACTGGTCGGTGCAGCTAGAGGGCACATTCTGGGGAGGCTAAGGCTGGGTGGAAGCTGGCTGGTGCATGGAGGGAACGTGATATTTCCCCCAGTTTGTTTTGCTGAATCAGTAATCAAGCTGCTCAACATATTAGTAGTGACAGCTTGGGTTTCTGTTTGGCATTCACAAGCAGCTCGTGTGGAGCTAGCTGCTGGCATTAATGGTGAGTGCATCATTGACTGGTCTACAGTGAGGGTACCAATACTGTGGGCTACTAGCCTGCCCCTCCCAAAACACCATAAAGCAATCTGATGACACCTCCTCAAACCAAAAGTCACATTACTCCCTGCAGAGAACAGATCAGGCATAGGAGTATCCACAGTTTCCTCACCTATATTGACCCAAATGAGTTATCACCATGGGCGACCGTGGCTCAGGGGGGCTGGGAAGCGCATCCGTAACCGAAAGGTCACCGGATCGATCCCCGGGCTCTCTGTCAAGGTCATTGTGTCCTTGGGCAAGACACTTTACCCTACCGCCTACACGTGTTGGCCAGAGGGGCCAATGGTGCGATATGGCAGCCTCGCTTCTGTCAGTCTGCCCCAAGGCAACTGTGGCTACAACTGTAGCTTGCCTCCACCAGTGAGTGAATGAATAGTGGAATTGTAAAGCGCTTTGGGTGCCTTGAAAAGCGCTATATAAATGTAATTCATTATCAATATTATTATTATTATTATTATAACAGTAAAAACAGAACCTAACCCCACAAACAATTATGGAAAACTTTACAAAACAATGAAATGAGGGAAAAAGACATTAAAGTCATCAAAATATAATAGAAAATAAAATAGAGGGTTCTTGTTTCCTCTTAAATAAAACAGGCTGTAAATGGTAAATGGTCTGTATTTGTATAGCACTTTACTAGTCCCTGAGGACCCCAAAGCACTGTACACATCCAGTCATCCACCCATCCACACACACATTCACAAACTGGTGATGGCAAGCTACATTGTAGCCACAGCCACCCTGGGGCGCACTGACAGAGGCGAGGCTGCCGGACATTGGCGCCACCAGGCCCTCTGACCACCGCTAGTAGGCAACGGGTCAAGTGTCTTGCCCAAGAACACAACGACCGAGACTGTCGGAGCAGAGGCTCGCACCAGCAACCTTCCGATTACAAGACGAACTGCCAATAACAATAACTGCCAGTAACACCAGAAAAAAAACTGACAATGAAAGGTACAATAAAGAAAGACCTCACAGTCATTAACTTGCCAGCTCCAGCTCCTCTCCCACAGGGAAATTGCTTTACAGACAGCAGTCCAACAAAAAACATACCCACATCATCCAAAACGCAGTCCAACATCCAAATCTCCTCCACTACAAGAATGAATGATGGGAAAAGAGTAGGAGGAACACTGACCTTCAGGGTTAGAATGAGTTTCATAAAGCATACTGTAAAGATCAAAGCTGCATTAGATACCTTACATGAATGACTGAGTGGACATAAGTAGACAGAGATTATCTGAAGCACTTCAGAGGCTTTAATCATGACATTTCTGTTTATTTTTTATGAACTCTTCCACATAGGAAAATTGGTATGGTCCGACTCTGTTTTACACATTGTGCTTACACATGGCCCACATACCACAAAGAATGACGGCCCTTTGGTGGCCCAGATCTGGTTTGCAGCACAAGGCCAGTTGCAGACACACTGGTGGTCCTTTGCTTGCCCATGTGTGGATTATCTCTGGCAAACCTGTGATTAGCATGTCATAGCTATCTACCAAACTGCTAACTGGGGAATTTCAGGCCATCCATGTATCATTTTTGCTAACTGTTTATTTAGATTAGTCTCACAGGGCTGGAGTCTGTACCCTAGCTGTCATAGGGCATGAGGCGCGGTCCACCTGCACAGCTGAGCAGTCCATCAGAGGGCCAACAGAGAGAGAAAGAGAAGCACTCTCTCACATCCACACCTACAGGCAATTTAGAAGCACTAATGAACCTAAGTAGCAATTCACTGGACTGTGGGAGAAGATGCAACCTCCACAGAAAGGCCCAGCCAACAAACAAGCTTACACCTACAACCTTCTTGCTTTAAGGCACTAGTGCTAATCACTTTTCTCAATTTCAGCCCAAATCCTGCCTTTTCCTGTTTCTGACTAAAGGACAGCTACACTAAAACGTTCTCAGCAGACAATGCCACCTATTGGAGGAAGTCTTTTTTTCCATTTGAAGCTTCAGATTACAATTAGTTCATTAGTTAGAGGTGGAGGTGGTGGGGCCACAGGAACATCATCACTGAGTACCATAGGACACTTAACCTTTCTTTCTATACCCTGGGAACTTCCTGTTGTTCCAAGGAGGACTGCAAAATGTGTGAAAATCTCCTAGTCAGTTCCTAACAGCACACTTTAATCATTCCCCTCCCAAAGCATCAGGACCAGGGCTTTTTCTCTCTTTGATACCACTAAGATATTTACACACAAACACCTATCAAATTCGGTTCTTTTAAATTCTTTTACCGACAGAGAAAGACCCCGACTCAGTGTGGTCAACGCTCAAACAATCATCTTTATTTTACATTTCCGGACAATGAGAGCTGCAGACGCTAGCAAGCATCAACAGGTGTAAAGCATTACAAGCCGAATATGTATATATAGTTCTGCTATACTTCACACACAGTCACACATAGTTTCGATCAAAACAACTCTGCAGTGCACTCTGCTTAGTTTCACTTTCTGTCTACATCCTGTCAGCCTCTGATCTAGTTTATACTCAAAGTTCGCCCTCTCTTAAACTGGAAGCAAACTATATTAAAAACGAGTAACGATAAGCACTAAATAAGCACTAACAATATATATTTATTCTGTAACACACCTCATCTGAGTGACTCTCAGAGCCTACCAGCCCTTTCCTACAATCACAAAGTTCTTAATTGAAATCAATGATATTCAATTCAATTAAACTCAATTTTATTTATATAGAGCCAAATCACAACAAAAGTTGCCTCAAGGCGCTTCATAGGTACAGAGCAAAACCCAACAATCATATGACCCCCTATGAGCAAGCACTTTGGCGACGGTGGGAAGGAAAAACTCCCTTTTAACAGGAAGAGACCTCCGGCAGAACCAGGCTCAGGGAGGGACGGGGCCATCTGCTGTGATTGGTTGGTGTGAGAGAAGGAAAACAGGATAAAAGACATGCTGTGGAAGAGAGACAGAGGTTAATGCATAGAGGTCTATTAACATATACTGAGTGAGAAAGGTGACTGGAAAGGAAAAACTCAATGCATCATGGGAATCCCCGGCAGCCTATTATCAGGGGTCGTGTGTGGAGGCGAGGAAGAGATGACCTACACGCAGGACTCTTGGTGTAGAATGAGGAGGTTTATTACAAACGGAGACAACAGATGACAGAATGGCTGGCTGGACTGAATGGACTGGCAAACTAACTGGCTGACTGAACGGCAGGCTGAACAACGGAAAGTAGATGGGAAGGACAACATGCACAACATCAACATCAATGATGCGACAATGAACTGGTGAAACTGAGGAACTTAAATACACAGGCTGAATGATGAAGATGATTGGAAACAGGTGAGTACGGGGCTGAACATAATCTGACTAATGAGACATGCAGCGGAACTAGAACATAATGCACAGAGAGTAAGGCTAACACAATAGAACAGGAAGTGGAACATACAGAAGATAAACCGGGAACATGAACTGAAAATACTGGATCAACGACCCAGGAACCCTGACAGTACCCCCCACCTTCAAAGGCCGGCACCCGACGGCCGAAAGAAAGAAAAAACAACAGGGCGGGCAGAGGGGGCCGAGGATGGAGGGACTGAGTCCAAAACAATGCTAGGTGGCCACGTGGCCAGTGGCTGACGTGTAACAGTGTAACAGTTCTGGTGGACGGCCACGTGGCCAGCGGTGATGCTGGAGTCGATCTGGTGGGTGACCACGAGGAAGACGGCGACGGCCACTGAACAGGTCCGGTGGTTGACCACGCAGGCGACGAGGTCCAGTCAGCGGCCTGGAAGGTGGTCGCTGATGCCAAATCCAACGTGTATGGGGAAGCTGCGGCTGCAGACGACACCGTGGGAGCCGGCGGAGAGCCGGCGGAGGAGCAGTTGCAGGCAATAGCGTGGGAGCCTCTGGCTGGAGGCAGGCAGGGCCAGCGGGTGCAGAAACCTGGGCTAGTAAATCTAAAGAAGCTTTGCAATTTTGAGACTGCTGCATCCCTCTGCAAGATATCTCACTATTTTTGACTTTTCTGAGCCTGTCAAGTCCTTCTTTTGACCCATTTTGCCAAAGGAAAGGACGTTGCCTAATAATTATGCACACCTGATATAGGGTGTTGATGTCATTAGACCACACCCCTTCTCATTACAGAGATGCAC
>NW_024583069.1:25683-27213 GCF_018398535.1 Haplochromis burtoni | reverse complement strand
ATCACCTAATATGCTTAATTGGTAGTAGGCTTTCGAGCCTATACAGCTTGAAGTAAGACAACATGCATGAAGAGGATGATGTGGACAAAATATTCATTTGCCTAATAATTCTGCACTCCCTGTATGTGTGTCTTCGTGGCACAGGTCATGTCATTCTGTCAGGGGTCATGTGCGGGAGGCGAGGAAGAGATGAACCTACACGCAGGACTCTTGGTGTAAAATGAGGAGGTTTATTGGAAATGGAGACAACAGATGACAGGATGGCTTGCTGAACTGAATGGACTGGCAAAATAACTGGGTGACTGAATGGCTTGCTGAACAATGGAATGCAGATGGGAAGTACAACATGCACAACATAAAATTCAATGACTTAACAATGAACTGGTGAAACTGAGGAACTTAAATACACAGGCTGAATGATGACGATGATTGGAAACAGGTAAGTACAGGGCTGAACATAATCTGACTAATGAGACATGCAGCGGAACTAGAACATAATGCACAGAGAGTAAGGCTAACACAATAAAACAGGAAGTGGAACATACAGAAGATAAACCGGGAACATGAACTTAAACTACTGGGTCAATGACCCAGGAACCCTGACAGTACCCCCCACCTTCAAAGGCCGTATACCCCACTGCTTTATAAGTGTTCACAACATGTATTTTTGTCAGAAGACATATGCTGATATTTTCTCCTGGCTGTTAATAAACTCACCATTTTGATTGCACTTTTCTGGGGCCTCCGTGGTTTGTGACACTGCTCTACATTGATCGATTTCGCAACAGCGTTTGGAGGGGGAGTGTATATCTGTATGTGTATATATGTCTTTGTGCGTGTCTGTGTATGCATCCAGAGTTCAGCTGAGACAGCATCCTTCACCCTGCCAGGCTAATTAAACAGTCTTCCAGCCAGCCCAGGTGGCCTTGCGTAGAATGGGAAGAACAGTCTCAACACAGTCGTTATCAGGGTGTTTTGTTCAGCTCCAGCCTTGAGACCGCAGCTGGTGCCGAAGGGGTATCCGCATGAAGTGATAGTGGTTTTAACTTTACTGCGAACAGCTCATATGAATTTCAAAGCTGTTCTAACAGTCCAACACTGGTCACTCAATCGCGCGTTGGAGAGCCGCGAGCTTCTCCATGATGTTATCAGACTTACGCTCCGTAATGTTGTCATTCTTGTGCTCAAAGAGCAGATTCTGAGTACACACGACCGAAGTGCACTTCCCAAGATGTGATCCAATTTGAGCTCAAAGGTGTTATTCCGAGCGAGCCCCTCCAGATGTAATCCAGTTTGCACTCCGAGGTCTTGTTCTGAGTATTCACAGCAGCCGTGCGGTTCTCCAAGATCTTATCTGTGCTGCACTCAATGAGCCTATTTTGAGAAACTCACGCCTCGTCCATTGGTTTCAATCCCAGCGGGCAGCCTTGTGGGGGTTTGAACAGCCAGTTCCGCTTCCTTAATTCTTCGATAAGCCAGGGCCAAGCCAGCTCCGATCAGCAAGAACCCTGCTATCATGGTTCCGAATAG
>NW_024583069.1:0-16475 GCF_018398535.1 Haplochromis burtoni | reverse complement strand
TGGTAATTTTTTCTCTAATGATAAAAATTTTATTTGTGAAGAAGTTCATGAAGTCATTACTAGTTAACGTTAAAGGGATTGTTGGCTCAAAAGAGCTCTGACAGGAGAGGGTTTTCAGGAAACACTGTTTAATGTTCAGTTTCTATGCCATATATTAAAACAATACCAAAGCTGTAGTAAAATGATTTCAACTGTACTGCTGATTCAGCATGACATTCATCTTTTGTCCGTTCATCTTTCATTCTTTTACAGATTGTGGTGCTGTGGTTTGTCAAAGAGCAGCTGTGATTATCTGGAAGCAGCGCTGAAGTCCAACCCTTCCCATTTGAGAGAGCTGGACCTGATAAGAAACAACCTAAATGAGCCCCATGTGAAGCAGCTGTCTGATCTTAAGGAGAGTTCAGACTACAGGCTGGAGACTCTGAGGTCAGTAGAGTGTTGGAGTGAGTGGGCTTTGATGTCAGTATGAAACAAAGATGCAGTGTTTCCTGTAAAGCTGCAGCTTTTCAGTGAAGCTGTGAGATGAGAATGGTGACAGGCTTCAGGATTGGACACAAACACTTTCTGTTTCTGCCTTTTTGTCACCTTTATGGTCACCATAGTAACAGCTCACACGCTCTGATAACACTGTACACTGTAAATAGCCAATCAGCTCTCTGAACAAAGCAACATGCAGACCAATGACTGCAATCATTTCCAAGTTTAAACAGTGAAGAACACAGTCTGTAGGTGAGGAAGAATTTAGTAAGAGCAGATGTTTGGATTGAATTCCTCCAGTTAACAGCGGGAATCATTTCATCTGGATTTTTGGGGTTGTTGTTGGGGTTCCTAAGGATCTCAGAGTGGACAGACCAAGGTTATTCTAATGAATGAAAGTCCAAACTAAAACTAGGAGTGAAAAACATTTTAATGAACTTCAATAAAAGTCCAAAGTAAAGATACGAAAATGAAACAACAATGAGTACTAGTACTGTCAGAGCACTGAAGTCCCTGCTACTCTTCATACTGGATGTGCTGTATCACTGACTGACAGCTGATGAAGAATCTCTGGAAACACTCATTTATGTCATCTGCTCTTCCTTCTTCTCTCTGCAGGTGGAGATAATGATAAACAGGACGGTGTTTGTGCTGAGAGAGGGTGAGTTGGGTCCTGATGATCCAGAGAGGTTGAAGCGGCATCAGCTTGTGTGTAGAGATGCTCTGACTGGGCCATGTTACTGAGAGGTGGAGTGGAGAGAAGAGCTTCCTCCAGCAGTGACTGACAGAGGAATAAGAAGTGCAGATGTCTGTCAGTAATGGTAAATGGTATATGGACTGGTTCTATTATAGCGTTTTTCTACTCTTCTGAGCACTCAAAGCGCTTTATACAACTTGTGCATTCACCCATTCACACTCATTCACACAAGCACATTGTTCTAAGTGCTTTCTAAGCACTCACCTCAAAAGGCTTTCAAACACCTTTGAATAATAAACAGAATGTTTTTTATAAGATAAATATCATGTTTTCATTTATATTTGCAGTTTCTGCCCCATTGGATGAATCAGTGGTTAATATTTAATGTGGAAACTAATGATGAATAAATGTGCTGATTGGAATCAAAGGAATGACTTGGATTGATTCTGTTCCTGCTTTTCTCTCATGTCGATGCAATCCAGACCTCCAGTATGTGCCTTCCGCCTCACATTAGTCACCCAGCACAGCAGCTTTCCAATTAAAGCTGACTTTTCCCACCTTTAAAGGAGCCTCAGATACAAATACATTGCCATTGCTCTGACACAGAGCCATCGACCTCTCGGGTTGTGTCTAACACTGGTCCAGAGACGGCATCAGATAATGAGCCACATATTCAATTCAATTAGGTACAGAGGAAATACCCAACAATCATATGACCCCCTATGAGCAAGCACTTTGGCAATGGTGGGAAGGAAAAACTCCCTTTTAATAGGAAGAAACCTCCGGCAGAACCAGGCTCAGGGGGGGGCGGGCGGGGCATCTGCTGCGACCGGTTGGGGTGAGAGAAGGAAAACAGGATGAAAGACGTGCTGTGGAAGAGAGACAGAGGTAAAAGATATGATTCAATGCAGATAGTTCTATTAGCACATACTGAGTGAGAAAGGTGACTGGAAGGGGTTAGGGATGGGGAATTGAGTCCAGTCCATGAAGGGGCCAGAAAGTGCTCTGTCCATCCCCCTGCCTGTGTCGCTTGTCCTCTGCTGGACACGTCTACGGGAAGGCAGCCGCGAAAAAAAACAAGTAAATGAAATTTGTGTTTTTAAACAAAAATAATAAATGAAATTAATAAAGTTTTTTAATTTTTAATAAGTGAAAATCAATGAATTTAATGTGCCCACTGCCGTGATGTTTCGACCCAAGATAGGTCTTCCTCAGGCAGGGGCACAATGAATTTCAAGCTGGGAATACACAGAGAGAGAGAGAGATGTTGTCTCTTCAATGGTCAGCTCGGAAATGAGCTCCTCTCTGCTGTGCAGCCTCTTATAGGCTTGGTTTGGTGTTTGTGAGTTTTTGAATTTTAGATTAGGCAATGTGTTTTGAAATGTCTGTGATGGTTTTAGACTACAATCAATATGTTTTTTTTTACTGTTGTAATAAAATGTGTATGAAATGTGTTTTTATTATGTATATTATGTGAATTTTTAAAGGACTACATTTTTTGAAGTGATGTATATAAGATTTTGAAATTTTCAATTTCATTTTTTTTAATCCAATTACGTTTTTATGAATTTTTCAGGTTTGCAGAGAAATGTATTTGTGATTTTAAATTTTAAACTTGGATGAGTGTGTTTTTCACCAAATTAAGTTTTTATGCTTTCTGGGTTTGATATTTAAGCAATATGGTGTTTTTAAGGGTTTTAATAAGGTTTGTGATTTTAATGACTGTTGTTGTGTTTTCAATGTAAATTATGAAGTGATTAAAAGGGTCATGAATCAAACTGCCTTGTTTTAATGATTTGAATAAAATTTTAATCCCCAATATGTCCGGTTTCCCCATTTTTTGTTTGTTCTACATTAGTTGTGATATGTAATAATACATTGTTATTTATTGTAATCAGATAGGGTTAGGGGAAATCAAAGTTGGGAGCACGGCCCCCTTCGGGGACCGTAGGGTTAGGACGTGGGTTACGGCCCCGTCCCCCCTGGGGAGGACCGAGGTATGCGCGGTCCTTCCCTCCTGGGCCCCTCCCTCCCCGGTCCCAAGAAGACCAGTCCTGGTCCTGAGATTGGGGTCGAGAAGTCCTATTCGTCCGCACACGGGGGTTAGGGATGTGGGATTGAGTCCGGTCCCTAAAGGGTCCAGACGGTGCTCGGTCCATCCCTCCACCCCTGCCACTTGTCCCCTGCTGGACACGTCTACGGGAAGGCAGCCGCCCTCTCCCGTGACGCACCACCGTCCAGCCTTCTGAGTCCATCCGGGACCCCATGGATTTTTTTGTATCTCTTGATGTCGCCTTTGTTATCTTTATTTAATAATTGTTTTAATGTGCTATTTATTCCAGTTAGATATGTAAAATATGTGTATATGAATTTACAATCACAAACAAAGGCGAGAAAAAAGAAAAAGGAAAAAAAATAAATGAAATTTGTTTTTAAACAAAAATAAATGAAATTAATAAAATTGTTTAATTTTTAATAAGTGAAAACCAATGAATTAATGTGCCCACTGCCGCGACGTTTCGACCCAAGATAGGTCTTCCTCAGGCTGGGGCACAATGAATAAGCTGGGAATGCACAGAGAGAGAGAGATGTTGCCTCTTCAACGGTCAGCTCCCAAATGAGCTCCTCTCTGCTGTGCAGCCTTTTATAGGCTTGGTTTCCTACGTGAGTTTTTTGAATTTTAGGTTAGGCAATGTATTTTGAAATGCTTGCGATGGTTTTAGACTAAAATGAATGTGTGTTTTTTAACCTTTGTAATAAAATTGCATGAAATGTATTTTTATTTTGTATATTATGTGAATTTTTAAGGAACTGTAAGATTTTGAATTTTTATGTGTATGTTTTTAATCCAATTATGTTGTTATGAATTTTTCAGGTTTACAGATAAACGTCTTTATAATTTTAAATTTTGAACTTGGATGAGTATGTTTTTCAACAAATTAAGTTTTTATGCTTCTGGGTTTGATATTTAAGCAATATGGTGTTTTTAAGGATTTTAATAAGGTTTGTGATTTTAATGACAGTTGTTGTGTTTTGAGTGTAAATTATGAAGTGATTAAAAAGGGTCATGAATCAAAAATGCCTTGTTTTAATGGTTTGAATAAAATTTTAATCCCCAATATGTCCCGTTTCCCCAGTTTTTGTTTGTTCCACAGTAGTTGTGATATGTAATAATACATTGTTATTTATTGTAATCAGATAATTATTCATTTATTTAGACAAATTAACCCCCCCCAAAAAGAGGTTAGGGGAAATCAAGTTGGGAAGGGGACCCTCCCGAAGGAGGAACAGGGCGTGCACGGGCCATCAACCCCGATGGTCCGCAGCCTCACATCCCTCTACCTCCATAATTGTTTTTTAATTTGAAAGGTAAGTATTTCTTTTTTACAGGTTTTTCAAGGTAAGTATTCCTTTTTTGCAGGTTTTCATTCTCCGTGTCCGTTACTTGGCTTGTTTTTAATAAAGAATTTTCAATCCCAATTTGTTTTCTGTGTGGTTTTTTAATTTAGTTTTAACATGTCTCTGATTTGAGTTTTTAAGGAAAATCAATAAAACATGAATCAAAACATGAAATAAAATCCCCCAAAATAACAAACTAAAACAACAAACTAACGTAAAAGTGAAAAAATTAAATGAGTATGCCCTTGTCGCGACGTTTCGAAGGTGTTTCTTCTTCCTCAGGCGAGGGCATACTGAAGAGCTCTGTGTTTGAGCCTCCTATTTATACTCTCCCCTCTGATCCCGCCTCCTTGGCTTTCTTTGGCTTTCTTGTAAACTTTTTTTCAGCTTTTTGCTTTTTTCCAATTCTGCCAGACTTTTTGGCTCTCATCTTTCCCTTCTTCTTTCTTTCTTCTTTTCCAGTCTTCTCCTCTTTCCCCTTTGACTTTTCCCTTTTCATCATCCTTTTCTTCCCTTCTCTTGACCTCTGCCCTTTACCCTTCCTTTTGGCCTACATCTGACCTCTTTCTCTTCCGAATTTTGGGCTACTACAATGCCGACTTGGCTTTAATACTACACTCTCGACCCTGCTTGGGGAGGACTCAACCCGACTTGGGGAGTAAATTTAGAAAGGAGATGTGACTTTGGGTTAGGCTTTAGGTTTCAGCTGGGATTAGGACTACTTGGGCTTCAGATCCAGTACTGGGGTAAGGTTTAAGATTTAATTTCCAGGAAAGAAGTAGAAATGGGATTATTCAAAATTATAAAGATTTTAGGGCCAGATTAGATCAGGGGGTATATACAATAGGGCTAGATTCCAATTTTAGGGTGGGTAATTTGAGATAAACAAATTGGTTAGGGTGTTGAAAAAAGATCAGGGAACCAGCAATTGCCGGTTCCCTGAGATGCACTCTCCACCGTGGGACAGGATGGTGGTACCCCTGCCCCAGTTCAAAAAATTGCCCATCTTGGGTTTATGCGCATCTACTGAGCTCTTCGCGACGTTTCGGCGTTTCTTCGCCTTCTTCAGGCCGAGCTCAGTGTGTCTGTGTTGTGTGCCGTCTTGGCTTTTATACTGTTGCTTTGCTCCTCCCACTTCTTGGGTTCTGTCTTTTTCTTTTTACGTGACTTACTTGTCTTTTCACTTTGCTTTCTGTGTTTCTTTTTCTCTATTTGTTTCCCTTCTTGGGTTCTCTCTTTTTCTTTTTCCTTGACTTGTTTTCTCTTTGTCTTACACTTCTTTGTCTCTATTTGTTTTCTTTCATATCTTTGTCTCACTGTTGTTCTCTTTGTTTACACTTGTTTTTCACTTTGTTTTCTTTCAACACTTTGTTTATATTTGTTTCTTAATGGCACCCCCTGTCTTTTTTGACATCCCGTCCGTTGTTCACTCTATTTGTGTTTATGGCACCCCCTTCCTTTAAATCCTTTCCGTTATTTGGTGTACATTATTCTTTGTTTTTCTCTTATTTTCTGGCTTTGTTTCTTTCTACGTGACTTTCTTGTCTTTGTACTTGTGTTTTTTTCTTGACATTCTTGTCTTTTCTTTTCTCTTTCTTTTCTTTTTCTCTTTTTTTCTCTTTCTCTTTGTTTTGCATTTCTTTGGTTTTTAAGGTTTCCCTCTGGTTAGGGTTAGGATTGTTGGACAGGGCAGGGGCACCTCCCATCCCACGAGGACCCGGCTGGATAGGGTGTTGAAAAAAGAGGGGTTAGGGTTGAAGAAAAGAACCCGTCCCTCCCGGAGGAGGAACAGGTGGTGCACGGGCCATCAACCCCGATGGTCCGCAGCCTCACATCCCTCTACCTCCATAATTGTTTTTTAATTTGAATGGTAAGTATTTCTTTTTTACAGGTTTGCCCAGGTAGGTATTCTTTTTTTGCAGGTTCCCAATTTTTCCGTGATTTTGGCTTGTTTCCAATAAAGTGATTTCAATCCCAATTTGTTTTCTGTGTGGTTTTTTCATTTATTTTTGATGTATCTCTAATTTGAGCTTTTAAGGAAAATCAAAAAAACATGAAATAAAACATGAAATAAAATCCCCCAAAATAACAAACTAAAATAACAAACTAACGTAAAAGTGAAAAAATTAAATGAGTATGCCCTTGTCGCGACGTTTCGAAGGTGTTGCTTCTTCCTCAGGCGAGGGCATACTGAAGAGCTCTGTGTTTGAGGCTCCTATTTATACTCTCCCTCTGATCCCGCCTCCTTGGCTTTCTGTGGCTTTCTTATAATATCTTTTTTAGCTTTTCCAATTCTGCCAGACTTTTTGGCTCTCATTTTTCCCTTTTTCTTTCTTTCTTCTTTTCCAGTCTTTTCCTCTTTCCCCTTTGACTTTTCCCTTTTCATCATCCTTTTCTTCCCTTCTCTTGACCTCTGCCCTTTACCCTTCCTTTTGGCCTACATCTGACCTCTTTCTCTTCCGAATTTTGGGCTACTACAATGCCGACTTGGCTTTAATACTACACTCTCGACCCTGCTTGGGGAGGACTCAACCCGACTTGGGGAGTAAATTTAGAAAGGAGATGTGACTTTGGGTTAGGCTTTAGGTTTTAGCTGGGATTAGGATTACTTGGGCTTCAGATCCAGTACTTGGGTAAGGTTTAAGATTTAATTCCCAGGAAAGAAGTAGAATTAAAGGATCAAAATTACAAATTGTTTAGGGCCAGATTAGATCAGGGGGTATATATAATAGGGCTAAAATCCAAATTTAGGGTGGGTAATTTAAGATAAACAAATTGGTTAGGGTTAGGGCAAATGACTGGGGTAGGGCATAGATGCTAAATTGAGCATTAACTAGGAGTGAGACCCAAAGACCAACCGGAGCGAGGCACTGGCTGGTTAGGGTTGAAGAAAAGAACCCGTCCCTCCCGGAGGAGGAACAGGTGGTGCACGGGCCATCAACCCCGATGGTCCGCAGCCTCACATCCCTCTACCTCCATAATTGTTTTTTAATTTGAATGGTAAGTATTTCTTTTTTACAGGTTTGCCCAGGTAGGTATTCTTTTTTTGCAGGTTCCCAATTTTTCCGTGATTTTGGCTTGTTTCCAATAAAGTGATTTCAATCCCAATTTGTTTTCTGTGTGGTTTTTTCATTTATTTTTGATGTATCTCTAATTTGAGCTTTTAAGGAAAATCAAAAAAACATGAAATAAAACATGAAATAAAATCCCCCAAAATAACAAACTAAAATAACAAACTAACGTAAAAGTGAAAAAATTAAATGAGTATGCCCTTGTCGCGACGTTTCGAAGGTGTTGCTTCTTCCTCAGGCGAGGGCATACTGAAGAGCTCTGTGTTTGAGGCTCCTATTTATACTCTCCCTCTGATCCCGCCTCCTTGGCTTTCTGTGGCTTTCTTATAATATCTTTTTTAGCTTTTCCAATTCTGCCAGACTTTTTGGCTCTCATTTTTCCCTTTTTCTTTCTTTCTTCTTTTCCAGTCTTTTCCTCTTTCCCCTTTGACTTTTCCCTTTTCATCATCCTTTTCTTCCCTTCTCTTGACCTCTGCCCTTTACCCTTCCTTTTGGCCTACATCTGACCTCTTTCTCTTCCGAATTTTGGGCTACTACAATGCCGACTTGGCTTTAATACTACACTCTCGACCCTGCTTGGGGAGGACTCAACCCGACTTGGGGAGTAAATTTAGAAAGGAGATGTGACTTTGGGTTAGGCTTTAGGTTTTAGCTGGGATTAGGATTACTTGGGCTTCAGATCCAGTACTTGGGTAAGGTTTAAGATTTAATTCCCAGGAAAGAAGTAGAAATTAAAGGATCAAAATTATAAAGTTTTAGGGCCAGATTAGATCAGGGGGTATATACAATAGGGCTAGATTCCAATTTTAGGGTGGGTAATTTGAGATAAACAAATTGGTTAGGGTTAGGGTAAATGACTGGGGTAGGGCATAAATGCTAAATTGAGCTTTAACTAGGAGTGAGACCCAAAGACCAACCGGAGCGAGGCACTGGCTGGTTAGGGTTGAAGAAAAGAACCCGTCCCTCCCGGAGGAGGAACAGGTGGTGCACGGGCCATCAACCCCGATGGTCCGCAGCCTCACATCCCTCTACCTCCATAATTGTTTTTTAATTTGAATGGTAAGTATTTCTTTTTTACAGGTTTGCCCAGGTAGGTATTCTTTTTTTGCAGGTTCCCAATTTTTCCGTGATTTTGGCTTGTTTCCAATAAAGTGATTTCAATCCCAATTTGTTTTCTGTGTGGTTTTTTCATTTATTTTTGATGTATCTCTAATTTGAGCTTTTAAGGAAAATCAAAAAAACATGAAATAAAACATGAAATAAAATCCCCCAAAATAACAAACTAAAATAACAAACTAACGTAAAAGTGAAAAAATTAAATGAGTATGCCCTTGTCGCGACGTTTCGAAGGTGTTGCTTCTTCCTCAGGCGAGGGCATACTGAAGAGCTCTGTGTTTGAGGCTCCTATTTATACTCTCCCTCTGATCCCGCCTCCTTGGCTTTCTGTGGCTTTCTTATAATATCTTTTTTAGCTTTTCCAATTCTGCCAGACTTTTTGGCTCTCATTTTTCCCTTTTTCTTTCTTTCTTCTTTTCCAGTCTTTTCCTCTTTCCCCTTTGACTTTTCCCTTTTCATCATCCTTTTCTTCCCTTCTCTTGACCTCTGCCCTTTACCCTTCCTTTTGGCCTACATCTGACCTCTTTCTCTTCCGAATTTTGGGCTACTACAATGCCGACTTGGCTTTAATACTACACTCTCGACCCTGCTTGGGGAGGACTCAACCCGACTTGGGGAGTAAATTTAGAAAGGAGATGTGACTTTGGGTTAGGCTTTAGGTTTTAGCTGGGATTAGGATTACTTGGGCTTCAGATCCAGTACTTGGGTAAGGTTTAAGATTTAATTCCCAGGAAAGAAGTAGAATTAAAGGATCAAAATTACAAATTGTTTAGGGCCAGATTAGATCAGGGGGTATATATAATAGGGCTAAAATCCAAACTGGCTGGTTAGGGTTGAAGAAAAGAACCTGTCCCTCCCGAAGGAGGAACAGGGCGTGCACGGGCCATCAACCACGATGGTCCGCAGCCTCACATCCCTCTACCTCCATAATAGTTCTTTTAATTTGAAAGGTAAGTATTTCTTTTGCAGGTTTGTCATTTCCCGTGTCCGTTATTTTGGTTTTCAATTCTCAAAGGTAAGTATTTCTGTTTTTGCAGGTTCCCAATTTTCGTGTCCGTTACTATGGCTTGTTTCCAATAAAGTGTTTTCAATCCCAATTTGTTTTCTGTGTGGTTTTTAATTTAGTTTTGAGTTATCTCTGATTTGAGTTTTTAAGGAAAATCAATAAAAGATGAATTTAAAAGATGAAATAAAATCCCCCAAAAATAACAAACTAAAACAACAAACTAACGTAAAATAGAAAAAATTAAATGAGTATGCCCTTGTCGCAACGTTTCGAAGGTGTTTCTTCTTCCTCAGGCGAGGGCATACTGAAGAGCTCTGTGTTTGAGGCTCCTATTTATACTCTCCCTCTGATCCCGCCTCCTTGGCTTTCTGTGGCTTTCTTATAATATCTTTTTTAGCTTATTGCTTTTCCAATTCTGCCAGACTTTTTGGCTCTCATTTTTCCCTTTTTCTTTCTTTCTTCTTTTCCAGTCTTTTCCTCTTTCCCCTTTGACTTTTCCCTTTTCATCATCCTTTTCTTCCCTTCTCTTGACCTCTGCCCTTTACCCTTCCTTTTGGCCTACATCTGACCTCTTTCTCTTCCGAATTTTGGGCTACTACAATGCCGACTTGGCTTTAATACTACACTCTCGACCCTGCTTGGGGAGGACTCAACCCGACTTGGGGAGTAAATTTAGAAAGGAGATGTGACTTTGGGTTAGGCTTTAGGTTTCAGCTGGGATTAGGACTACTTGGGCTTCAGATCCAGTACTGGGGTAAGGTTTAAGATTTAATTTCCAGGAAAGAAGTAGAAATGGGATTATTCAAAATTATAAAGATTTTAGGGCCAGATTAGATCAGGGGGTATATACAATAGGGCTAGATTCCAATTTTAGGGTGGGTAATTTGAGATAAACAAATTGGTTAGGGTTAGGGTAAATGACTGGGGTAGGGCATAAATGCTAAATTGAGCTTTAACTAGGAGTGAGACCCAAAGACCAACCGGAGCGAGGCACTGGCTGGTTAGGGTTGAAGAAAAGAACCTGTTAGGGCCCTTAGGGGGTTAGGGGTTAGGGTTAGGGTTAGGGTTAGGGTTAGGCGTTAAGGGTTAGTGTTAGGGTTAGGGTTAGGGTGGTTAGGGTTAGGGTTAGGGCTAGGTTTATCAGGTTTAGGCGGTTAGGGTTAGGGTTAGGGTTAGGGTTCTAGGGGTATCGTTAGGGGTTTAGGCGTTAGTTAGGGTTAGGTTTAGGGTTAGGAGTTAGCGGTAGGTTAGGGTTAAGAGGTTAGCGGGTTAGGGTTAGGCGTTAGGTCTCAAGGTTAGCGCGTTAGGGCCTTAGGGCGTTAGGGTAGGTCTAGGGTTAGCTGTTAGGGTTAGGCGTTAGGGTCTAGGGTTAGGGTTTAGGGTTAGGTTAGGGGTGGGTTAGGGTAGGCGTTAGACGGTTAGGGTTTAGGCCGGTTAGGGTTTAGGTTAGCGGTTCAGCGCGTGTCAGCGGTTAGGAGGGTTAGGGTTTAAGGTTTTAGGGTTAGGGCTTAGTAGGGTCTAGGTTAGGGGTTAGCGGTTAGGCTTAGCAGTGTTAGGGTTAGCGGTAGGGTTAGGGTTAGGTTAGGGTTAGGGCGTTAGGGTTAGGGTTAGGGTAGGGTCTAGGGTTAGGGTTGGGTCTAGGGTTAGGCGTAGGTTAGGGGTTAGTGTTAGTTAGGTAGTTAGGGTTAGGGTCCTAGGCGTTAGGGTTAGGCGTTAGGCGTTAAGGCGGTTAGGGGTTAGTTAGGGCTTAGCGGTTAGGTTAGGTCTTAGGGCGTTTAGCGGTCTGAGGTTTAGGTAGGCGGTTAGGGTTAGGGTCTAGGGTTAGGGTAGGTTAGGCGTTAGGGGGTTAGGGGGTTATGGTTAGGGTTAGGGGATAGGGTTAGGGTTAGGGGTTTAGCGCGTTCAGGGTTAGGGGTTAGGTAGGAGTTAGGTTTTAGCGGTTAGGGTTTTAGGGTTAGGTTACGGGGTTACCGGGGTCTAGGGTTAGGTTAGGGTTAGGCGTTAGCGTTAGGCCGTTAGGGCTTAGGGCTTTAGCGGTTTAGCGAGTTAGGGGCTTTAGGTTAGGGTTAGGGTTAGCGCGTTAGGGTTTAGTTAGGGTTAGGTTAGGGCTTGTTAGGTTAGGGTTAGAGGCGTTGGGTCTAGGGGGTTAGGGGGTTAGGGTAGTTAGGGTTAGGTTAGGGTTAGGGGTTAGGTTTTGGGGTTGGGGTTGGGGTTGGGGTTAGGGTTAGGGTTAGGGGTTAGGGTTAGGGTTAGGGTAAGGGGTTAGGGTTAGGGTTAGGGGGTTAGGAGAGGGTTAGGAGGGTTAGCGGGGTTTAGGGTTAGGGTTAGGGTTAGGCGGCTTAGGGTTATGCGTTAGGGGTAGGGTTTAGGGGTTAGGCCGTAGGGTTTAGGGGGTTAGGGTTTAGCGGTTAGGGTTAGGGTTAGGCGTTAGGCGTTAGGCCCGTTAGGGTAGGGGTTAGCGGTTCAGGGTTAGGGTTTAGGGTTAGGGTTAGGTTTAGGGTTAGGGTTAGGCGTTTCAGGGTTAGGGCTTAGCGTTAGGGGGCTAGCGCTTAGGCGTTAGGGTTAGGTTCAGGGTTAGCGTTAGGGGTTAGGCAGTTAGGGTTAGGTTTAGCGGTTAGGCGTTCAGGGTTAGGCGTTTAGGGTTAGGGTAGGCGTTATTCGGTTAGGGCACGTTTTAGGTTAGGAAGCTTAGGGCGTTAGGCGTAGGGTTAGTCCGGTAGGGTTAGGGTTAGGCGTTTAGGTCTAGGGTTTAGCGGGTTAGGGTTAGGTTAGGGGTTAGGGTTAGGGGTTTGGTTTGGGTTAGGGTTAGGGGTTAGGGTAGGCGTTAGCGGGCTTAGGAGTTCTAGGCGTTAGGCGTCTAGGGTTAGGTTAGCGCGTTAGGGTTAGGGTTTAGGCGTTAGGGTTTAGGGTTAGGGGGTTAGGGCGATTAGGGTTAGGGTTAGGCCGTTAGGTTAGCCGGAGTTAGGCGTCTAGGGTTAGGGTTAGGGTTAGCAGTAGGCGTCTAGGGTTAGGTTCAGGCGTTAGCGCGTTAGGTTAGCGGGGTTACGGTCTAGCGCGGCGGTTTAGGGTTAGGGTTAAGTTAGGGTTAGGTTAGGGTTAGGGGTTAGGCGTTAGGGTTCAGGGGGTTAGGGGTTAGGGTTAGGGTTAGTGAGGCGTTTGGTTGGTTAGGGTTAGGGGTTTGGGTTTGGGTTAGGGTTAGGGTTAGGGTTAGGGTTAGGGTTAGGGCTAGGGTTAGGGTTAGGGTTAGGGTTAGGGGTTAGGGTTAGGGGTTAGGGTTTAGGGTTAGGTTTTTGGGTTAGGGTTAGGGTTATCGTAGGGCTTAGGCGTTAGGGTTTGGGGGTTAGGTTTTGGGTTTGGTTTAGGGTTAGGGTTAGGGTTAGGGGGGTTAGGGTTTAGGGTTTTAGGCGTTAGGGTTAGCCGTTAGGGTTAGGGTTATGGGTTAGGCGTTAGGTTCAGGGTTAGCGGGGTTAGGGTTATGGTTAGGCGTAGGGCGGTTAGGGTTAGGCGTTAGGCTTTAGGGTTAGCGGTTAGGGGTCTAGCGACGTTAGGCGCGGTTTTAGGCTTAGGCGCGTAGGGTTAGGGCTTAGGGAGGTTAGGGTTAGGGTTAGGGTTAGGCGGTTTCAGGGTTAGGGTTCAGGGTTAGGCTCAGGCGCGTCTAGGGTTAGGGTTAGGGTTAGTGGTTAGGTTAGGGTTAGGCGTTAGTGTAGCGGGTTAGGGTTAGGTTTGGTAGGTTAGGGTTAGGGTTAGGTTAGGTTAGGGTTAGCGGTTAGGGGGTTAGCGGTTAGGGTGTTTAGCGCGTTTAGGCGGCGTTAGGGGATAGCGTTAAGGGTTGGGTTAGGGTTAGGGTAGGGTTAGCGCGTAGGGTTAGGGTTAGGGTTTAGGCGTTTAGGGTTAGGGGTTAGCGGTTAGGGGTTAGGGTTAGGCGTTAGGTTAGGGTCTAGGGTTAGGCGGTTAGGGTTAGGGTTGGGGTGGTTAGGGTTAGGGTTTGGGGTTCGGGTTAGGGTTAGGGTTAGGGGTTAGGGTTAGGTTGGGTTGACGGTTGGCGTTGGATATCTAGGGTTAGGGTTAGGGTTAGGGTTAGGGTTAGGGGTTAGGGTAGGGTTAGGGTTAGGGTTAGGGTTATGGTTAGGGTTAGGGTTAGGGTTAGGGTTAGGGTTAAGGGCCGGTTAGGGGTTAGGCGTTAGGTTAGGGGTTACGGGTTTCAGAGGTAGGCGTTAGGGGTTAGTGTTTAGCGCGTTAGGGTTAGCGGGCGGTTAGGGCTAGCGGGTTAGGGCGTTCAGGGTTAGGGTTAGGGCGTGTTTAGGGGTCTAGCGGTTTAGGTTTAGGGTAGGGTATGTTAGGGGTACTAGGGGCGTTAGCGGCCGTTAGGGGTAGGCGGGGTTAGTGCGGTTTAGGGGGTCTTTAGGGGGGGGTTAGCGGTTAGGGGCGGTAGGGGTTAGGCGGTTAGGGCGTAGGCTGTTTAGGGTTAGGTACGGGTTAGGGTAGGTTAGGGTTAGGGTTAGGGTTTAGGGTGGGGTTAGGGTTTAGGGTAGGGTTAGGGTTATGCGTTTAGGGTTAGAGGGTTAGGGTAGGGGGGGGGGGAGGTTAAGGGGCTTAGGGTTAGGGTTAGGGTAGGGGTAGGGTCTAGGGGGTTAGCGGCGTTAGGGTTAGGCTGCTTAGGCGGGGCGTTAGGGTTAGGGGTTAGGGGGTTAGGTTTAGGGGGGGTAGTGTAGGCGTTAGAGCGGGCGTCTAGGGTAGGGGCGGGCGGGTAGGGTTAGGGGTTAGGGGTTAGGGCTGTTAGGGGGCGTTAGCGTGCTTAGGGTTAGGGTTAGGGGTTTAGGGTTAGGTGTTAGGGTTAGGGGTTAGGGGTTAGGCGTTTAGCGCGTTAGGGTTAGGGTTAGGGTTAGGGTTAGCCGGTTAGGGGGTTAGGGTAGGTTAGCCGGTTAGGTTCTAGGCGTTAGGGGGTTAGGGGGTTAGGGTTAGGGTTAGGGTTAGGGTTAGGGAGGGGGTTAGGGTGGGGTAGGGGGAGGGTTAGGGGCTTAGGCGTTAGGGTTAGGGCGGGGGTTGGGTAGGGTAGGGTGGTTAGGGGTTAGCGCGTTAGAGGTTAGGCGTTTAGGGTTAGGGTTGTTAGGGTTAGGGTTGGCGGGTTAGGGTCTAGGCCGTTAGGTTAGGGTTAGGGTTAGGGTTTAGGGTTATGTTTAGGGGTTAGGTTTACGGGGTTTTAGCGGTTAGGGGTTAGCGCGTTAAGGGGTTAGGGGTTAGGGGGGCGTTAGCGGTTAGGGCGGGTTAGCGGGGGGGCGTTAGGCCGGTAGTGTTAGGCGTTAGGGTTAGCGGTCTCCAGGGTAGCGGTTTAGTGTTCAGGGTTTAGGGTTTAGGGCGTTAGGGTTCAGGTTCAGGGCGTTAGGGTTAGGTGTTAAGCGGTTAGGTTGGGTTAGGCCGTTAGGGTTAGGGGTTAGGCTAGGGTTAGGGTTAGGGTTCAGGCGTTAGGAGTTAGGGTTAGGGTCTAGGTTAGGCCGTTAGCGGTTAGGGTTAGGGTTAGGAGTTAGGTTTTAGGCGGTAGGCGTTAGTCGGGTTAGGGTTAGGTTTAGGGTTAGGGTTAGGGTAGGGGTTAGGGTTAGGGGCGTTAGCGGGTTAGGGTAGGGTCTAGGGTTTAGGTTAGGGGTTAGCGTCTAGGGTTAGGGTTTAGGGTTAGGTGCTTAGGGTTTAGGCTTAGGGGTTAGGCGTTAGGGCTTAGCGGGTTAGGCCGTTAGGTTAGGGTTAGCGGTTAGGCGTAGGGTTCAGGGTTAGGGGTTAGGGTTTAGGCTTTAGGGTTAGGGTCTAGGTCTGGGTTAGGGCTTAGGGTTAGGTTAGGGTTGGCGTTAGGGGTAGGGTTAGGGGTGGTGACTGGAGTTCAGACGTTTGGTCTTGCGATCTGGTTAGGGGTTAGGGTTAGGGTTAGCGCGTTAGGGTTTAGCTTTAGGGTTAGGGTTAGGCGTTTTAGGGTTTAGGGGTTAGGGTTAGCGGTTAGCGGTTAGGGTTAGGAGTTTAGGGTTAGGGTTCAGCGGTTAGGGTAGGGCTTAGGGTTAGGGTTAGGGTTTATGCGTAGGTTAGGGTCTGGGCGTTAGGGTTAGGGTTAGTTAGGGTTAGGAGTTACGGCGTTAGGGTTTTAGGGTTAGGGGTTAGGCGTTAGGGTTTAGGGCTTAGGTTAGGGTTAGGCGTTAGGCGTTCAGGGTTAGGCGCGAGTTAGGTTGCAGGGTTAGGGTTAGGGTTAGATTTAGCGCTTAGCGTTAGGGTTAGGGGTTAGGGTTTAGCGGTTTAGGGTTTAGGGTTAGCCGCGGTTAGGGTTAGCGGTTAGGGTTTAGGGTTAGGGTTAGGGTTTAGGCGTTAAGCGGTTAGGGCGTATAAGGTTTAGGGTTAGGGGGTTAGGGTTAGGGATAGGGTTAGGGTTAGGTTTAGGGTTAGGGTTAGGGTTAGGGGTTAGGGTTAGCCGTTAGGGTTAGGTTAGGGTAGGGTTAGGTTTAGGGTTAGGGTTTAGCGTTAGGGGCGTTAGGCGCTTAGGGTTAGCGGTTTAGCGCGTTCAGCGCGTTAGGGCTTATGGTTAGGCGTAGGGTTAGGGTTAGGTTTAGAGGTTAGGCGTTAGGGTTAGCGGTTAGGGTTAGGTTTAGCGTTAGGGTTTAGGGTTTAGGGTTTTAGGAGTTAGGGGTTAGCGGTTAGGGTTAGGCGTTAAGATCATAATAATCAACAACACACA
>NW_024583068.1:198983-206167 GCF_018398535.1 Haplochromis burtoni | reverse complement strand
AAAAGGAGAGAGCATATTTCTCCTGTTTTGGCTTCCCTTCATTGGCTTCCTGTTAAATCCAGAATTGAATTCAAAATCCTGCTCCTCACATACAAGGTCTTAAATAATCAGGCCCCATCTTATCTTAATGACCTTGTAGTACCATATCACCCTATTAGAGCACTTCGCTCTCGCTCTGCAGGCCTACTTGTTGTTCCTAGAGTATTTAAAAGTAGAATGGGAGGCAGAGCCTTCAGTTTTCAGGCCCCTCTTCTGTGGAACCAGCTTCCAGTTTGGATTCGGGAGACAGACACTATCTCTACTTTCAAGATTAGGCTTAAAACTTTCCTTTTTGCTAAAGCATATAGTTAGGGCTGGACCAGGTGACCCTGAATCCTCCCTTAGTTATGCTGCAATAGACGTAGGCTGCTGGGGGATTCCCATGATGCATTGAGTTTTTCCTTTCCAGTCACCTTTCTCACTCACTATGTGTTAACAGACCTCTCTGCATTGAATCATATCTGTTATTAACCTCTGTCTCTCTTCCACAGCATGTCTTTTATCCTGTCTTCCTTCTCTCACCCCAACCGGTCGCAGCAGATGGCCGCCCCTCCCTGAGCCTGGTTCTGCCGGAGGTTTCTTCCTGTTAAAAGGGAGTTTTTCCTTCCCACTGTCGCCAAAGTGCTTGCTCATAGGGGGTCATATGATTGTTGGGTTTTTCTCTGTATCTATGAAGCGCCTTGAGGCGACTTTTGTTGTGATTTGGCGCTATATAAATAAAATTGAATTGAATTGAATTGAATTGATAGCGGATAGGTTGGATCAGAAGAAAAGAAGAAAATCACAGAGATGGCTGATAGATGTAGTAAAGGATAACATGTAGAGAATTTATTTGACAGATGAAGAAGAAGAAAAGGTTTAAAGATTTAAAATCTTTAGCTGACTCAAGATAAATGCCTAATTAAGAGAGACTGAAGTCAAATAAAAAGTTGCTATAGCATTGTCATGCCTACTCCATTTTGACATAGGTTATTGATATTAGTACACAAATGTATATCGATATGTATGTACGGTAAAGCTTAAGCATACAGCAAAGATCTTTTTTTCACCCACACAGGTAATTCTGTTTTATTATGTATTGTTTCCCTTTTAAATCTTTAATAACATATCACTGATTTCTTGCTTTTGTTCTTTGCTGGAAGCACACTTGTTTTGTATAGCTGTCATTTTAGAAGAGCGCAGAGTGTGACATGCACTCTGCATTATCGGCTACATAAGTTCAAAGTGGTGGAAATACAGGTCATTCAGAATTGGCTGTTTATATCAGTTAGCCTAATTATCATAAGGTGTTTAAATGCTAAACGTGTTTCAGAATGAGATTTAACAAGTTGATGAGGACTTGACCTCAGTATTACAATTTATCAGGAATAGATTAGCGTGGTGTCTTCGTCTGTGTGTGTGTGTGTGTGTGGGTGTGTGTGTGGGGGAGTGGGGGGGTGTGAGAGCGTGTGAGAAGTGAATGCTTGAAAAGATGCAGTTTTAAAGCAGTAAATGCAATGAATGTGGTGGTGAGCCAAAAACAAAGCTCAGAACACCATGGTCTTTTCGCTTTTGTAATCTGTCTCTGGCTACCTTTTATGTGTGCACTGATATGGGCATATAGAGGTCTTATGTTTAAGGTTTGCCAAATATGTGGTTGACGAAAATAGACAAATATTGTTTAAAATTCAGAGCACTAATATCAACATTTTCTTTTGTTATGGGTTTGCAAATACTGCATAGCACATGGGTCATTTATTTATTCTATAATTTTTATTATATGCATATGCAGACAGCTGGAGTCTAATAATATTTATAATATTTATTTTATAATAATATTTTTTTTAGATGTTTTGTTGTTACGTCTGGAAGTCAGTACTATCTGAAATAGGCACCTAACCTTAATTCAAAATCCACTAAATGTCTTGTCAATTTTCTGTCCTCGCCTATTAGACATCACTCAACATGTGCCAGACATTTGTTATTTGTAATTTAACCCTTTAAGACCTACCATAGAACCAAGTCGCCAGAGCTTATATTATATTTTTACATGCTGTGGAGCCATTTTTGGGAGCATTTCAAGTTGCTATACATCAATACAACCATTATAGCCCAAATTTTAATAATATGTATGCATTAAGTGCATAGTAATTACATAAATTGCAAAAAAGTGCAATAAACTACAAAAAATTGAAAATCGTTTTTGTTTTTTAACATATATTTCTAGTTAGAGAAATTTAAGAGGCTTATCCCTCAAAACTGTAAATACAAAAAAGTTGCACAAAATAGTTTCCCACCAC
This sequence comes from Haplochromis burtoni, assembly GCF_018398535.1. Taxonomy (NCBI): domain Eukaryota; kingdom Metazoa; phylum Chordata; class Actinopteri; order Cichliformes; family Cichlidae; genus Haplochromis; species Haplochromis burtoni. Next base: position 203,849 of record NW_024583068.1, on the reverse strand, counting down.
AGGAAATTTATTTTGAGTGTCTTCATAGTTTTATTTTTGAAATACACCAATTTTTATACACTGCAGGAAAAACGAAAATAAATATTATACTGCAAATTTGCAAAAAAGCAGCATATGCATCAAAATAAACTATTTCCAGCAGTGCAATATGAGTCCTAAGCAAAGTTATCTTTGACTTTATGACTTTCTGTGTCGTTTCTGACACAGAAAGTCATAAAGTCAAAGATAACTTTTAAAAAGACGAGTATAGGCCCTGAGGCCCTGATAGTAAAAAAGACTACATTTCCGCGAAAATGACGTCATTTCCGGTTTCGGGCAGGTAATGGCGGAAATGCAAAAGTTCGCGCTGATGTCTATTCCAACGTAGGAAGTGTTATGACCAGCTGATTGGATCGGTAAAGCGTGTTTCTGGAATATTATGTTTTTGTTCCTGGAAGCGCTTTTTATGCACTTTTTGCAAAGCTTTATGTGGAAGGAAACCGTGACCGAGGACAAGCTGATGGCATAAGATGTAAGTACAACTCCTCCGGTTTCATATGCAAAAAAAATTTTTGCGCTAGCTTACGTGGTTGCAGAGCTACCGGGATTTAAAAATAGTTACGCAAAACAGAGCGTGCCCGCTCCGATCGGCTGTAAAGGGTTAAAGTGATTACAGGCAAAATAACTGCTGGCAATAGAGCCCAGCTTCCAGCGCTGCAAGTGATTACCAATACAAGTGAATACCATATGTCCTGGTAGTAAATATATTAGAGGGTTACCTAGATAACTGGAGTGTGAAACATCTGCAAGCAACCAACTACCAGGTTCAAAGTGATATGTGACAAGGGAATCATTTCCAGTGTGTACATAGCTTCAGGTCAAAGGCAGCCAGCAAAGGAGCTCTTCAAAACACATTAGAGATGTAATTATATGCTTTTTTAAAATAAGTTATGCTTAAAACAAGTGAAATTGTTTTAAACATAACACAAAGTGTTCACATAAATAAATGATAAATACCGTTCTCTATTGAGCTTGAGTATATACCTAGTACATAAATAAACAGTTTAAGTTTATAATCTTGACTTTTGTTATGTTTAGTTTTAATAATAATAATGTTGAAAAGTAACCCTCAAAGTTGTATGCCTTTGACTACTTTTATGATGTCAGACTGCCAGTTGAATTTTTGTAGGCTTTAGATAAAGCTTATATTGCCACCTGACAGTGTTTTTTTGTGCTTTTTCAAAACAAGCATGGATAAAAATCCTTTAAAAAATACCCTTTTCTTTATGGACTTAGCCTAAGTGAAGTGTACAGGTACCAGCTGGTGAATAGTTAAGCTACTCACGGCTTGTTGGTAATTGACTCCTGGCTGCTGACAGTTCACTAAACAAGATGTCCCAAGACCACTACATTTTGCTGTACTGCTACTTTCTTCTTTCTTTTGCTACTTTTCTTATACTCCATTCTTGACATAGGCATATACATAATATATATGTATATATGTATATTATTATATTATATATTCTGAGAAAAAAGTCAGAATTCTGACTTTAATCTCAGAATTCTGACGTTTTCATCAGAATGAATTTTTTTCAGAATTTTGACTTTAATCTCAGAATTCTGGAAAAGAAGAAAAAAAAGACGGCCCACTTTTTTTTTTCGGTGGCGCTAATCCTCTTCCGTACTAAAGTGATAAAAATACCAAGAATCGTTTCTATGCAATACATTATTATTTACATTGTTATTGTAAATAATAAAACATTATTTCCTGTTATTACATTCTTATTTTTGCAAAGTTGCAATTAGTTTGCAAATTTAGTAAAAATCTAAAATTGCCAGTTTTCTTTAATACAACCTGCTGTCACGGACCCAGTTCCAGGGATTCGGGGTCCGTGAGCAGTCTGGACTACTATTGTAGTTATTATCATTATTATTGTGGTTATTGTTATTATGGTTGTGTCTGCTGTCCTGTTTTCCGTGTTGGTGTACTGTCAGGTGTTTATGGGTGTTTATGGGTGTGTGAGGGTGCGGTCGTGGCAGGCACTTTTAGGCCTGGTGGGTGTGGCCCTGCCAGCTGACCGGTCCCACCCAGGAATCCACACACACCTGGCGCCGATCAAGCCTCGTCAGAGGAGCTTCAAAACAGTGTGGCTGAGAGCTCCTCGACGCTGGATCGTTGAGTGACTTCCCGTCAGTCTTAAGTGTATTGTGCAAGGTTAGTGCAAGTCTACTGTTAGGTTTTGTACTCACGGCTGCCTTTGGTATACGTGTTTCCTCAGGAGGAATTGTGGCGACCAGGAGGCAGCACACGGAGAGTACACAGGGAACGGAGACAGAGCACGGAGCACGGGATAAAGGAGAAGACACGGAACGGGAGTTGGGATCGCACGGGGGGATTTATTGTTGTTCGGATTGTCACCACTGTAAATAAACACTGTTGCACTGTAGAGTCCTGCATTTTGGGTCCTCCTTTCCCCACATCCCCACGGTCTGCCAGCCAGACCGTGACACCTGCAGCTTTTATTTAACAATTTAAAACATTAAATAAAAGCTGTAAAATGACTAACATTATCTTATAGCTTTTCTTTTTTTTTTGCTGTCACTGCTGTCACTCAATGATATTTCCTGTGTTTACATAATAAAACCAGTAGGGGGTTATTTTTTTTATACCAATATACATGAAATTAGCACACAACCAACTGGCCCAATGATGGAATGTCTCCAATGTGTCTTCTGCACTGGGACCTCCAATAGATGCCCAAAATACCTTGCCTTTAAGATGCCCAGAAGGCAGAGAGGTCAGATGTCCAAATTGCATCAACTAATTCCTTTCAGGGTGAAGGAGTAACATTTCTACTCTCACCCCCAAATCCTCACACATCTCTAACACTGAGTCCAGACACAATTCGGAAGAAGTTTCTGCCACTTGCGTCCATGATTTTATTCTTTGAGTGAGTACACAGAGCTCCTGACAGAGCTCTTCGTCAGGGAGGGTAGAAACATTGATCAGCTGGTAAACTGACAGATTCACTTTGACGCTCAGCTCTCTTTTCACCACAAGAGGCTGGTGCAATGTCTACATCACTACCAAGACTGGGCCAGAACACAGCAGCTTGGCTGCACATATCACCCATATTCTTTCTTCTCTTCAGTGGCTTCCAAAGAAATTTGGAATTAATTTAATTTAATGGCTCACCCTCCCCAAACTTGGTTTTGCCCACTGGAGGTTTTTCCCCACAGTTGCGAACTGCGTGAGGATACAGGGTCATGTGATTGTTAGGGTTTCTTTCCACTATTCTTTCTAATATGCTCTTTACTTAACAATATGAAGTGCTGCAACTGCTGTGAATTGATGCAATACAGATTTTTTTTTTTAAAGTTTGTATAAGAGTTTGTATATAGGAATGGATGAAAAACTTTGACTGTTTTCACCTTTGAATATGTACACTTGTCTTTAATGTGTATCTAAACTATGAAGTACTTTGTAACTGTGCTACATGAACAAAGTTACTGTGATTATTAATTTTCCTCTCCACTTGTGGACAAACACGAGGATACTTAAACCATCCACTTGGGGGAGCTACTTTTATTAACCCAGAATGGGCATTCCATCCTTTTCTGGCTGACAACCCCATGGCCTTAGTGCTAGTTCTCATCCCAACCACTTCACACTCAGCTGTCAACTGTATGCTCATTGGACATCATGGTTCTAATCTGGCAACATCTACAACTATATAAAAAACATCTATATGATATGACGAAAAACATACCTCTGCAGTCTGCACAGCAGGAGAGTAGAAAGTGCTTTTTCTTGCATGATTGTGTCATGGTCGTTTAATCTGGTCAAGTGGATTTTTACCAGAAGTAGATAATTCCATATATAAAGATAACACAATACATTGTTAGCCTATAACCTCCTGAGAACACAGTTTGATATGTATATGAGTTAATTAAATATATGTTTTCCACTTTTGAGTCCAACTTGAGACTCTTAAAATGTTTACCTTGTAATGTCTCAAATTTCACAGACTAGACTTTCTAGCTCAGTTGCAATTAATTCACAAAACAAATTAAATATATCTTGCCTTTGGGTGCCTCTTGAAATATCAGAATTAGAAATTTAATTGAGACATTTCATGTGTCTATGCTTTAGTGGATGAATAAAATCGTTCTGCTGCCTGTTGCAGTAAAAGCAATTTGGCACAATGCAAATTAAATTGGCCCTCGTCTCAAAAATGTTGCGAGGATGTTATGCTAAATTTACTTTTAGGTTCATACTAAAGCAAATAATGAATAATATTTCCCATTCCAGCCAGAGAGATAAATGGCAATTCCGGTGAATAGCTGACAGTAGACTCAAGATTGCTCATTTTTATGCTTTAAACTTTGTAGTCCCAGTTAATTGATAATCTACTACATGTAATTTATGTAAATTCTTCGTTACATAAGATGAAACATAGACAGCTTTTAAGGTGTGAAATATAGAAAACTAAGAACATTTTAAAGGGGTTTATTCAATTAAACATCATCTCCCTCCCTCTCAGGGTTCAGTGTTTTGTGAATCCAAGCTTGTAAAAATGGAAATAAAAGATTTTAAATGCACTTTGACAAGTTTTCCCTGCTGAGCAAGAGGACATTTCACCAAAAGGGCGGTTTGTTAATAAGCAGTGTCTTGGTGCTCTGGATATGACTAGGATTCAAAATACACCTGTTGGGCTTTGGTGAGTACTTTAGATGAAAGCAGCATACACACATAGTCTCAAAAAGGATGAATACTGATGTCAAATAGAAATGTTAACACCCAGAAAAACACTGCCATCACTCACACACACACACACACACACACACACACACACACACACACACACACACACACACACACACACA
>NW_024583068.1:153337-198963 GCF_018398535.1 Haplochromis burtoni | reverse complement strand
CACACACACACACACACACACACACACACACACACACACACACACACACACACACACACACACACACACACACACACACACACACACGTACCCATCAAACTGCTGCAAGGCAAAATCGACACATTTGGTGGGTCTATAATTACAATTATAAACACTAGACATTAAGTTTCCTTAGATTTCCTATGTTGTGATTGGATGCTATATAAACACAACTGAATTGCGCCCTGAGTGGAAGGGTGTTCATCACCAAAATTGCCTAAAAGGTTTGTCATTTATTGAACTTGTGTTGTAGCAGTTCTTCCCTATTTGTTGTTTATTTTACTTTGAAGTGGGTATAGATTGATTCTGTTGGATTGGTCAGTAGATCCTGGTTTTTTATGTGTTGACATGTTGTTTCAAGTATAAAGCTAAAGATTTTAAAACTTGTGAATGTTGGGGTTGTAGACTTTTATTGCCAACGTCACCACAATATAGTAATAAGATGAACAAGAAAAGTCTTGTTCTTAGTAAAGTCTTCATTCCCTCACCACCAACTGGTTGAGATATATGGCTGCCCCTCTCTGAGTCTGTTTCTTCCTGTTAAAAAGGAGTTTTTTCTTCCCACTGTTGCAAAGAGCTTACTCGAAAGTGGTTGTTTTATTGTTGTGGTTTTCTCTGTATCATTGTAGGGTGTTTAATGTATTATCTAAAACCCATTGAGCCAACTGTTGTGATGCATTAAAATTTAACTGAACTGATTTAATGTCAAATGCAGCAGTGCTTTTTTTAACAGTGTAAATGGCATAGTTTTATCACAGAACTTGCCATGAAAATGTATGCTAGTAACAAAGGAATCACCTTTATGAGAGTGAAAAGCCACTGTTGGGAATATCCCACTGGGAGTTGATAAGTCAAGAAAAAAAAAGAAATAAAAGCATTAATATAAATACAACATCAGAATAATATTTTTAACTGTAAAATATTTATAAATAGCTTTCAAATTGTTCCCTTCAACACATCTGCCTTTTTCTGTCTTAATTTCCCTCTATGATAACGGCCTCTTCCTTTTTTATGAATCTGTTCGCTTATCTTAATCTTTTACAGCATAATTTTGAATCTTTGCTTTTATTTATCTATTTGATGCTTTCAGCTCTTTTTACTTCATTTTATATTTGCTTTCTTTCTCTTCCAGCACTATACTGCACATAAAAATGAAGTCAACAGATAATTTAAACCTTCAACTTCAAACAGCGTATCACTCCGTTCAACTTAATTAGAGCAAACCTCAGTTATAAAACTTTTTAATGACATTCTTTTTTTTCTTTCATTTTTACTGCTATTCCAGATAAAATTCACTTACAATATCGCAAAACATTCAGCTTTTGTGAGAATGGGTTTCCTGGAAAGAAATGTTTATAAGCTGTGGTAACAATACCTTAAAGAGTAAATGATGTCAAAGGGAAAAAAACAAGCACTCATATTGTCTTTATTAAAGTTTCTGTTGTAAAATGACGCCTCATCTCTCACAGCTGAAATCTACAGGGGCAGCCTTATCTCAGGAGGGAGGATAATAAATATATAATATGCATTATCTGAATTGCTATGATCATCATCAGATAACTGGTAATATGGAGTCTGCAACTTCACTGCCAGGTTTAACTACTTTATTTAACTACTTCGGGGAGTTGAGCATTGTTTTAGGATTATACAGCTTATGTCAGTTAAGCTCCCAAGTGAGAATAAAAATACCTGTAACGTTCTGTTTTCTGCCCCACTGACTCGCCTGTTTACTGCTTCTCTTTTCAGTTGTCTGTTATGAAATTATATTTGCTCATCATTTTAAAAGATTTTGATCCATTTTTAAATTCTGATGATCTCCTCAATTATTTGGGGACAAAATGCTTTAACCACTAGAATGTTTTATCAAGATTTTATCATCTGGAAAATATATCTTCCTTGAGATCTGTGTAGTATAGTCACTCAAATCCTTGTCACATTTTGTATTCTGCTGTCAGAGAAAATCTAGACTGAAAACAACTGCACCATTAGGACTGTAAACAATACAATATCTGCATGCTTGATAGAAAACAGTGAGTCTTGTAGTTTGGCTGGTTTGTAAAAAGACAAACAAGTTGTTAAACATGAAATTATGTGAACAGCATAGGGATTTCTCAAGTAATTAAACACATCACAATATATATTTTTTGGCTTTGCTTTTGTTTCTTGCATTTAATTTTACACGATGACTTACATTGTTCAGAGCACACTGACCTTGATCCCACCAATGTGGCAAACCATTTTGTTTAGATGTTTTCCAACATTATTTGTGAAATTCCTTGGTGAAAGCACAGTGTTTGTCTCAGTCCATAAATTCTACATGCCTTTCACAGACAGTGCTGTCAGTAAAATGTATTTTGTAAGATGTCACCTGCTTCTCACAAATTAACTCTTTGGGGCCAGTTTTACCTCAGGTGGAGTAGTGGGTTGTTGATTAATTGAAGGACTGGTGGTTTGATAAAAAAAAAAAAATACTGTTGACCATAGATCCAAAAACGACAGCTCTTTGAATAACCAATTGTAGGAAGATCCAAAACTAATGGATGCTTACTTACACCCTCATTGATACAATAATCATAGGGGCACTTAGGGTTAGAATCAAAGATGCATGTAGAGGCCACCCACGGAGAAGAAGCCAAAATAATGAAAATAGATAGTGAGTTTACTGAGGTGCAGAAGGGCATCATGAGAGACAGGTCCAGGATGAAAAGAAATATTCGTAACTGAAGCTCAAGAAACTGCCAAACAAAGGCTCACAGCTCTGGCCACTAGGCTGAAGAATATACTAGAGAGGCAGAGGCCAAGAGAATGTGCTGTTTACCAAAAATACCACCCGGGGTGTTCTCTCAGCTACAAGGGAATAATAGGCAGATCTACTCAGAGCTGAAATTGAACAATACGTGAAGAACATCTGGGAGAAAGAGGCTGGTGGGCATAAAAGCAGACTGCTGCTACATAAACATCACAAAGGAAGACATCCAACAACGAGTCTCCGGAATGAAGAGCTAGACAGCACCAGGGCCTGGCATGATTTATGCTAACAGGCTGACAAAGCTAACTGCACTCAGTGAGTTCCTGCCAGTACAAATAAGGGGGCTGCTAACGGCAGGTACTTACTGAACATTCTAACTCAGGGCAGAATAATCCTGATCATTAAGGATACCCACAATTTTACGACTAACTATGCACTGGTATATTACTTTCCTTTCCACAACATGGAAACTCCTCTAAGGCATAGCAACCAAGTTGAGTAGGCATATGATATATATAAGTGCAGCTTAGAAACTGGAAATAACACTAACTAGCACTATCTCCTGGCTGATAGAGCAGTACACTAGGACTCTGAAACAGCCTGGATTAACTACAAGTCTGTGACTCAATACTGCACAGATGGATACAGGAATGCTTGCCACTGTGTAAGGCTAATAGAGCGCTAATAACTTTCATCAGGAGCTCAGTGGGACTGTAGAAGACAACACTGGAGGCCAACTTGAAGGCAATCGCATAAGTCAGCCTCAAGTATGAAATACACCAAGGCAGTATGCCGCCCCCGCACATCATTCCATTATCTAAAGAAACAGCTGTCATAATTCACTCCAGTGAAAAAGTTATCCACAAATGGAGAAAACTTGAAAATAGTGGTGGACCTTCCCAGAAGTGGCTGGCCTACCAAAATTACTCCAACACTGCATAAGTTTTTATGAATACCTTTTTGAGTTTTACCTTACCTCTAACTTCGGATTCTTTGGACTGGATATAAGAACATATCAAATTTTAATCTGCATATATATGAGTTTTAATTTGTATCACATTTGCTACACAAACGATATTTTTGCAATTAAGTCATTAAAAATGTGTCATGCCATTTATATAATTTTTTGAGGGTAAAAAAAAGTCGCATTGATGATGTAGAAGTCTCAAAAACTCACAAAAACACATGTATAGGATATGATACGCTGGGCTTTAAAGCGCTAATAACTGCATGCAACAAAATGACCTTAATGATTTTATAAGTATATTTGGGGCTTGATGCAACTTCACAGATTTGAACTGGTTGGTTTTCCAGTGTGGTAAATGCTGCAGTGGCCTGCCAGTAAGAGACCATTATCCCAATAGAAATCTGTGATGTGGGAGAAAATTATACCCAGCCACACTTCTCTTATTGCCAAACAACATTACAATAAATGGCATTTTTAATATGCAGAAAATTATATGCTGAGAAACTTTTATCCCACTGATATCTGTGGGACTCATATTTGTGGGTGAGCCACAACTGCCAATAAGCCACAGTCTGTCTGCATGTTTATCCACAACACCACTGTATTATGATGAGTTTCCCACATTGACTCCATCCAGTTTGTGTCTGGGACATCTGGTCTATTCTTTTGGCATATTTCCTCCTGTCTTCTTGTTCCCTTTCTTTTCTTTTTCCTTGTTATCCCTTGTACCTTTCGCCTCTTTGAGTAATTGTTTCTGTCAGCCACTTGTGTAGTCTTGCGGACAATTACGCTTCAGCCTGTGTGTCTATGAGATTAAATAAAATCTAATTTCAAAAGTAGAAGTTAAAACTTCTCAAGTTATTTGATGGCAGGGTTAAAAATGTATAGTCACTAAATTCAAATTCAAATTTTATTTGTCACATACACAGTCATACACAGTACGATATGCAGTGAAATGCTTACACAACTGCTCGTGACCTAAAGAAAAAAAAAAGGCTATGAATAAGATAGGAAATAAATATGAAAATTAAAAAGGGTAAATTTAACTAGGAAGGAATAAAATAAAATATAAAAATTAAAGTTAAAAATGAAATAACTGTACAACACAAATTAGAATGAAGGGTAAATTTAACTGGGAAAGAATAAGATAAAATATATAAATTAAAGTTGAAAATAAAATAACTGTACAACAAAATACAACACAGTATAGAACTATATAAGAATGTATGAAGAAATATAAATATATATATATACACAATAACAGCAGCTGTACAAGTATTAACTGGAAATGAAGAAATATAATGTCCAGTGTTGTGCAATCCACATTTGTAAGTGTCTTGTGCAGTGCAAATATGCTTAAAGTGCTAAAAGACTTCAATCCCCCCCCCCAATAAAAAAAAAAAAACTTTACTTAACTAGGTTAACTTTTCTTTCAGTGAAAATAATATGTTACCATAAACATTCAAATTTAATTTAATGGAAATAACTGACCATTGGGGGCAATGAATTAAGCAAGGACTTGCATTTAAAAATGCACCCTCAAAATTCTAAGCAATTATTTAGTTCATCTGCACTAAACTCACTGATTAAAACAAACCAACAAACAAACAACAAAAAAAAAAAATATCACAAAACACATCCAAAAGCAGTGCAGCAACCAAGGATAAGCATTAACTTTACTGTGACAAAAATACACATTAAGTCTTGACTATGATAAATTACTTCACTGCTTAAGTCTGTAGTGGCCATCCATTTTGCTGCTCTACACTTAGACGTCAGAACAGATTGCTCATTTACACTCCTGTTGTTAAGGTGAAAGAGAGATGTTAAAGAGGACCTTTGAGCTTCAGTGAGCAGTAAATTTAAATCACACTGTGAGCATAGGATATGCAGTCTGTGCTGCACTCATTGATAGTTTAGGCACAGATTAAATGCTGGAAGCTTAACACTAACACATAATAACATAATGTATTAACATTATTAGTAAAAGTGTAGTAAAAGATATGATTAATTAATAATTACTGTGCGCAGTAGTCATGCAAATTCACATTTCTAATTATTAAAGGAGAAGTCTAAGCCTATGGATTAATCTGTGAGTGTGCTCCTCCAGCACTTTTTAATCTGACAACTGTCGATGCATTTCTGGCTTCTGACAAGCAAAACAAAAATAAAACTTTAATATTTGAAGAGATCTACTGTTTGACTTGAGGGTTCTCTCAGATGTCTTTCTAAAAAAAGGTTGTACCACTTGGCAGCCAAATTGGCAAGTCCTCATCTCAATAAAGAACAAACAATAGAGAGCAATGAATAATTTTCATACAAAAAAAAAAGAAATAGAAACTGAATGATTGCAATCACCATCTGATGAATAGAGAAGACTGAAAATAATGAGATGATTTTGTCCAAAGTTACTTTTTTCATTATAATTTGGCTTTATTACTGCTCAATCCAAAGACTCAATTCAGTGCCACCAAATGCAATGAGTAAATGCCATCCAATTCAGATTACAGATCCAAATAGCCAAGAAATACAAGCATTTTACTACAAAACCATTGTGCACTTGTACTACATCATAATAGGTTTGTATTAGAGATGGACCGATCCGATATTACGTATCAGTATCGGTCCGATACTGACCTAAATTATTGGATCGGATATAGAAATAAAAAAATGTAATCCGATCCATTAAATATAAAAAAAGCACCTCACAAAACTTGCGACACGGCGTAACTTGGCTCATAACCGTAGCATGTTGGAGCAGTGTGCTCACATGATAGAGCGGCTGTGTGTATTTGGAGCCTCGCTACCATACCAGCATTTCATCTCTGAGAAAGTTATCCCAGAGAGAAGTAAAGCAAGTGTGTAAGTTCATCTCTGAATGTTTGTAAAGCATTCTCACGTCTCTCTTGTTTGTTTATTGCCCACTTCGCGCCAGAAAGAGGAAACCAGCGGCTGAACAACAGCAGCACATTTAAGCTTGATGAGCTGTTGTTAGAATTTATTTAATATTACTTTCTACCCCAGGATCTTTTTCTATGTAGCTGACGGCTGGTAACTGTGCAGGGGCGGATCTAGCAAAGTTTAGCCAGGGGGGCCGATAGGGCATGAACAGGGAAAAGGGGGCACAAAGACATACTTTTCTTTCTTATTCTCATTTAAAATGTCTAGCTTTTAATAAATAATTATCTGAATCTTACACCCAAAGTCCATTACTGTATATAGTAACTGTTAAGTCTAATATACCCTAGTAAGCTATAGTACTTTTTCCTTTGGGAAGGTACCATCTGTGCAGTCTGCAATTCTGTTGAAGAAAGATGTTGAATCTATTTAATTATTCTTGAAAAATAATTTATTTCTGTGCATTTTTTTCACACTGCATCAAATTAAAGTTGATTACGTCGATTAAGCATCATGAGGTGGAGGGTGGTTCCCTATTTTTTTTTTTGCTGGGAGTTTGCAACCCTATTAGTTAGGTTGCTTAATATTTCTGCTAAGTACTCTTTAAAATACCAGAATAGGGAGGATGGAGTAGGTTTAAGTTTATTAGATTGATCAGTGTTGCTGAACTATGAAATATTTTGGGTGCAGTGTATTTTTTACATACAGGTATAACAGAATAGCTTTAGTGTTGTTGTTTTTTAAACTTGAGTATGAACTTATACAAAATGCAGCAAGATATTAAAAAAACAGTTTTATTGATTAAAAAACACTATATCGGATTCATATCGGTATCAGGCAGATATCCAAATTTATGATATCGGTATCGGTATCGGACATAAAAAAGTGGTATCGTGCCATCTCTAATTTGTATTTATAGAGACCTATTCGGCATTGTAAAAGTGAACATATGAACACTAGTTTTTGCAAGTTATAGGGATTTGGGCAGGTTCTTTGCTGTCACCCTGAAGTTCTTTTTCAGTGTGGGCTTGCAGTGATCTTTGGATCGTCCCCTACTGCTGAAAGCTGAGACCTTTTCGAGATACTTTTTTGGCGCTTGTTAATCTTCTGAGATCGTGTAAAATGTATGGTTCACATGTGTATTTTATTTTAATTTACAAACTTGAAAATTTGGGATCAGATTTTCATTTTACATATTAGTAATGATAAACAAGTTTATAGGAAAACTAAATCCATCAACTACCCACTAAATGCTGGACATCAGATAGACACGCAGGTCTTCATTTGACTGTCTCAGCTGCAGATGATAACTGGAGACAAATACAAAGATGTAAACAAAGCAGCAGAAAAATGAATTGGTGGCCTATAGAAAACATCTCCTCCGCCCTCTTGAAACATGGGACTAGAGAGCCTCTAGAAGCAGTATAAAAACATTGTTTAAGTCTTTGTTTGACGTTGAAAATGCATTCTCAGAGACCACATGTGGACTATAAATACTCTCTACACAAAGGTCCTATGGACGTCAGCACTAGATGCTCAGTAGACGTCAAAAAAAAAAGAAAAAAAAGAAGATGCTGCCTGGTGTTACAAACAGCCCCTTCACTGGACAAAACTGGACGGTCAAATATTTCATATAAAAGACATCACTCCGACGTCACTTTGCACGGTGGGTATGAGCTTTTTTTGAGCTTACATAGAATGAATGTTAAAAATACAATGGTGGAAATGGCTCTTTGCTCTTGTATTTTATATGTTATGATAAGGCAAAAAAACCCATCAGAAAAAGAAAATATTGTGTGTGTCGGAGAGGTGATTATTACTGTTGCTATCATAAAGAGAAAATCAAGACAACGCCAACATGCTTAATGGACTCTGTGTTGTGCCTGACTCTGTCTTTGATGGTTGCTGCTGGTGATGCCGTATGCAACACACACACACACACACACGACACAGCCAATTTTCCTCAACTTCATGTGGGATGATGACGGATGCAATAGAATTATGTTAATGAGCATCACTGTTGTCCAATGACACACTTCACTAACTAAAAGGCTTAGAGACAGGTGGCAACAGACAACAACTGTGGGTGGAAAGTATTAAGGGTGAGAAGATAGATGCAGGAATTACAACACACAGAAAATGTTTTGGGTTTCCACTTTGGCGCACAATGCCAGAATAGGGACATTTTCTTAAGGCCAAGCCTTTTACTCAGAACAATAGCCAACAGTTTTCTTGTAATGGAGAAACCTAAATGAATACATTTAATAAAAAATAAACGAATTCTTACTATACTGTAGTTGTAGTTTACTAGAAACCTGCACCAGGTTTTAATGCTTGTAGTAAATGGCAGTAACCAACTCAATGTGTTGACGATGGTATCTTTCCTGTCCTCACAGCAGTCCTAGCAACATCATAGGTAACTACTTTATCATCAACATTGTATTAATACTTCATAGAAAGACCTTGTGGCGTTAATTGGCTGAAAAATTTCTGTAATTCACAAAGAAAACTCCCCTAGAATCAATGCTTTCTGGGCATTCACAATACATTTTCACTTTTTGGAGGCAGTATTGCTCATCAGTTGCATTAGAAAAGGCTGTAATAGATATGAAGTGTACGGAAGAATACAATTAATGGAAATAGAATCGCTGAGACCAAATTTAAAAAAAAAAAAATCTGAATCAAGTAAACTGCAAAGAGTTGTGAATCAGACAGGTGCAGTCATAGAAACAACTAATTTTCCATGTATACAGACACATCACTCAGGGACAACAGGACCTCAGGACCAGTGAGTTCAATCAGACAGTGGCATATACATCAGGGAAAATAACATAAATCACTTTAATGAGAAAGAAGAGTAGGGAGGTCAAGCCCTTGTGAAACTGACAAGAAGCCAAGATAAACTCCTGCCTGAATGGGATTCTCAGGAAGTTCAAATGTCCTTTTTATTGACTTATTTATTTTCCATGTCATTTGACAAAATAACATTTAAAAAATGCAGTGTTGTGCAACATTCTCAGTTCTCACCACTGCATTGTAAGTAGAGATGTTGCAGAAAAAGACAGCCATTACCTAGCCAATGGCTACCCCTTTTTAACAGCAAAAATAGAAAAACTTTTCCACAACTAAAAAAGGTACTAGGCAGAACGTTGGGAGGGTGATTATGTGTGCAAAACATGCAATTTGGAATCAATGTCAGGAGTCTGCTTCAGATTTCCTTTTAACAGTCAGTGTTTCTTTCAGCTAAGAGATCAATCTATTCCCAAACCACAGTCACGTAGTGTTAGCTGTTTAAACATAAAACAGACCATAGCTATAGGGACGGCAGATCAAAAGTAAGTGAATCTGGAAAAAAATGTAATAAGATTACTACAATAATAAAGGAACCAAGGCAAATTGTAAATTGTTGCATGATGGCATTTTAAGGGTGTTTTTCCTTCAGTAAACAAAATACACACATTTTGAATATTAGGTTTACACTTTTCACAGTCATGATATTTTAGACTACATGCAGGATAACAGTGTTGGTGTGTATGTCAGTACAACAGCTGTTTGGATCCAAACTGAAACATCCAAAGTGTTAGTTGGGTAGTCATGACAGTTTTATTGTGTTCCTGAAATGATTTGTCTGGCTTTGGACTGATTTCAGTGTTGTACCTTTTAGTATCAGATGACATTTCGGGCTTTTAAAGAACTGTCTTCAAGAAACTAAAATGGTGAACATAGTATCCCTGCCCATATTTACTGTAGTACTGTGGCTGTAACAGAATTGCCGATAGCTCTAAGCAAAATTAGGTTTTGAGTGAATCATGAACAAAAGAGATGTTACCCTTATGAACTCTTTTTATTTGAATGCCCTATCTACAGTGTTGGGGAGTAATGGAATACATGTGCCGCCGTTACGTATTTAAAATACAAACTATGAGTAACATTGAGTTACTTTGTTGAAATAAATGGATTACACAGTGGTACTTTCCTGTTTCATATTGTGGCGGGTCAGGACTGTTTCGGTTTTGTTTGACAGCTATGTTCTGTAGTTCCAGGCGGCAGCGTTGCGGTTGCCATGGTTACAGGGTGACGCTCTCGCTCTGCGTGTTTCCTGGGTGAGAGAGAGCGCCTTTTTGTTGTTGTTGTTGTGCTAAGCTAATAGGCAGAATGTAGAATGTGGCCTCATGGGCAGTGTAGTCCGTGCTGCAGGGAGAATGGACTGCCATACTCGTTATGTGTCTGTGAACGCGAGGTGGGAGAAAAAGCAGAGTCGAAAAGTACGAGTTGTCATCGAGCAAAAACGGGAGCTGGAAGCATGTAAATATAATAATAACCACTGCAGCGGAGAAGAGTGCCTGACGAGCCCAGTTGTAAGTAAGCTATTAAGACTCGACTGTACGCCTTGTTCGTGTTTTCCTCCAAAACAATAAGTTCCGTTGCAGCAGCCTTTCAACGCCTCTCTCTGTCTCTCGCAAGCAGAGTTGACCCACACAACAAAGAAAAGCTATTTTTCGGCTACGAGCCCGACACGGAACCCATATTAGGCAAAGGTCCCTTTTGTCATGAAACGCTGTGTGGCAGGCAGGAGATGAGGACTCAAAGTGCAGGACTCAGACTCAGGGGATGAACTCAAAGTCACAGCTTTATTGGCTGGCAGGAAAAACATACAAACTAAACTGGGAAACAACAAACTAAAACTCACAGTGAGACACAGGGAGATCCACACAGCATGAGGGACGACGCGACACTGACTCAGAGAAACACAGGGTTTAAATACACTGGGAAGTAACGAGGGGAATGAGACACAGAAGGAGAGCACAGCTGGGGGAAATCAGAACTGACGAGACAAGGAAGCGTAAACTGAACACATTCACATAAGACACGGACCTTCAAAGAAAGAAAGAAACACAGAGACATCACCAATAAGGCAGAGGACTCGATGAACCAAAAGACACAGAGGGAAACTCAAACATGCAGACACAGACTTGCACAGAACAGAGGGGACACAGAGAGACATGAAGGGCAAGGGATCAAAACTAGAAACCATAGAATAAATCACACACAAGTACAATAATACAAAAATCACAAAGAACTAAAAACGCTGGGTCAGAGGACCCAGGACCCTGACACCTTTACTACGGTTCGGAGCCGCGGACCTTCAGTAATAGTACTAAATCACACAGCAATAGTACATTCATGCAGTTGTAAAATGCATGATAATATGTTAAGTAATCCAAAGTATTCAGAATACGTTACTCTCATTGAGTAACGTAACGGAATACGTTACAGAATACATTTTAGGGCATGTATTCTGTAATCTGTAATGGAATACATTTTAAAAGTAACCTCCCCTTTGATGTCTATCTATCGCACAGTGCAATTAAGATGTAGCATCAAAGAGAGAAGTAGACAGAAGAAAAATGTGTCAGATAGTAACCTAGCTTACCTTCCATTCGTGCGCTTAATAATGATGTAATTGCAAAAACTAATGCGAACCAAGCTCTTGCAACGGTTGTATAGGGATCGAATGGCCCGTAGCAATGGGCCAGACACCCCATATTCCCGCAACACCTCCCACAGGACACCCCGAGGGACACGGTCGAATGCCTTCTCCAAGTCCACAAAACACATGTAGACTGGTTGGGCAAACTCCCATGCACCCTCAAGTATCCTGGAGAGGATAAAGAGCTGGTCCAGTGTTCCGCGACCAGGACGAAAACCGCATTGTTCCTCCTGTATCCGAGGTTCGACTAACGGACGAACTCTCCTTTCCAGCACCCTGGCATAGACTTTCCCAGGGAGGCTGAGGAGTGTGATCCCCCTGTAGTTGGAACACACCCTCCGGTCCCCTTTCTTAAAGATGGGGACCACCACCCCGGTCTGCCAGTCCACAGGTACTGCCCCTGATCTCCACGCAACATTGCAGAGGCGTGTCAACCAGGACAGCCCTACAACGTCCAGAGCCTTCAGGAACTCGGGGCGGACCTCATCAACACCAGGGGCTCTGCCACCAAGGAGTTGTTTAACTGCCTCAGTGACCTCGCCCCCGGAAATTGGCGGGTCATTCCCCTCATCCCCAGACTCTGCTTCCTCCTCGGAAGACGTGTCAGTGGGATTAAGGAGGTCCTCGAAGTTGCAAGAGCTTGGTTCGCATTGCCGGCAATAAGTCGGACTCGTTCCCGGTGGGTGATGGGCTTCGCCAGGGCTGCCCTTTGTCTCCGGTTCTGTTCATAATTTTTATGGACAGGATTTCTAGGCGCAGCCAAGTGGCGGAGGGCTTTCGCTTTGGTGGCCTCAGAATCTCATCTCTGATTTTTGCAGATGATGTGGTTCTGTTGGCTTCATCGGGTGAGGGCCTCCAGCTCGCACTGGAACGGTTCGCAGCCGAGTGTGAAGCAGCGGGAATGAGGATCAGCACCTCCAAATCTGAGGCCATGGTTCTCAGCCGGAAAAGGGTGGAGTGCCCACTCCGGGTCGGGGATGAGTTCCTGCCCCAAGTGGAGGAGTTCAAGTATCTCGGGGTCTTGTTCGCGAGTGATGGGAGAAGGGAGCCGGAGATCGACAGACGGATTGGGGCTGCAGCTGCAGTAATGCGGACGTTGCACCGGTCCGTCGTGGTGAAGAGGGAGCTGAGTGTAAAAGCGAAGCTCTCAATTTACCAGTCGATCTACGTCCCTACCCTCACCTATGGCCACGAGCTGTGGGTAGTGACCGAAAGAACGAGATCGCGGATACAAGCGGCAGAAATGAGCTTCCTCCGAAGGGTGGCTGGCCTCTCCCTTAGAGATAGGGTGAGAAGTTCGGCCATCCGGGAGGGGCTCAGAGTAGAGCAGCTGCTGCTCCACATCGAAAGGAGCCAGCTGAGGTGGTTCGGGCATCTGACAAGGATGCCCCCTGGGCGCCTCCTGGGTGAGGTGTTCCAGGCACGTCCCACCGGGAGGAGGCCCCGGGGCAGACCCAGGACACGCTGGAGAGATTATATCTCTCGGCTGGCCTGGGAACGCCTTGGTATTCCCCCGGACAAGCTGGAGGAGGTGGCTGGGGAGAGGGAGGTCTGGGCCTCTTTGCTTAGGCTGCTGCCCCCGCGACCCGACCTCGGACAAAGCGGATGACGATGGATGGATGGATGGATGGATGCAAAAACTAATCACCACTAAAATCATGGCTGGGAAAAGTATTGAAAATTTGCCACAATTGAAAAGCTTATTAACCTCAACTATATAAAAAAAACTGGTTAACATGCATATAGACCTATTCAAAACACCGATTTAAGTCATACTAATAAATGCATGTCCATAATTGTACACTTCAACTACTGGCCTCCCTAGAAATTAAACTGAAAAATGGAGAGAACGCTATCGTAGAAAAGCACACGGGTTAAAAGAGAAGCTGCGAGTCCTGATTTGGAGTTTTCTCCCTGAACTGTGATGGATGTTACACTCTATGGACAAAATGAATGAAGGAGAAGCAGAGCACTGTTCTATTCCACTTTTCTTCCCTTTCCTAACTGCTACTTTTTGAAACTTTTTGAACATCTTTGAAGTTTCCCCAGTGCTCTAAAACAGCTAAAATAACTATTTTGTAGCACAGTTAACAAATTAATCCTAGTTTTTGTTTGTTTGTTTGTTTTGTTTGTTTTTTTGCATTTTTCTGATTAAATGTCACATGCTCTTCTCACATTACCAACTGACTTTCTCTCATCGTTTCTCAATATTTTTTTTTAACTTTGGGTCTTTGATTGAACTGTTTTCAGTTTTTAGCTTAAGAATAATTATAGAAATGATTATTTTTTCAAACTGAGATTCATTGACCTTGGCTCATTTTCTGTGAAGAACATGAATCAGAAAACATTCATATTGAGCTCCCCCTGTGTCACCCCCCTTCACATTTGTATCACATACAAGGTCTTCGGGTCCACTGGACCCATCGCTAGTGAAAGTGTGGAAATCAGAGGTCCTGTGTACCCTCATTTTCTCTTCCTCCTGTCTGGGTCTGTGTGTGTGAGAGAGAGAAAGAGGAGAAGGAAAAAGTAAAGCATGTGAATTGACCCACGTGCGACCCACTAGTGCTGTTCCTGCACAAGGTTGCAACACTGCTGCAAAATTGGAGCACCCAACACTGTCTGCACCCACATTCATACACATTTCACAGTTTGTCTTGCAGGAATGAATTTTGGGGCTCTGACACTATAAATATCTCTGTCAATGTGGTTCCATACCACAACTGATCAAGATGGCAAAGCAATTCTCTGTTCAGACTGCCTTACAGTTGATATTGGAAGAGACAGAGGGTTTTGATGGTGATGCAGAGGAAAAAGTTTCAGAATGCGGGGATCACATATCTGAAAATTCAGAATGTGACACTGAGTTTGAAGAGGACAATGAGCATCAGCCAGCTCTGAAGTGTAAAAGAGCCTCAGGATCAGCCCGTGAACAGCCAGCCATAGGATCAGCCCGTCAGCAAGCTTCAAAGCGCAAGTGAACTTCAGGACCAGCCCACCAGCAGCCAGCCACAAGACCAGCAGGTGAGCAGCAAGCCACAGGACCAGCCAGTGAGCAGCCAGCTATAGGGCCAGACTATCAGCAGCTTGCAAATAACACCGTATGGATGGCAAAAGATGGCAAAATTGAATGGTCTTCCTGCTCAAGAAATGAACCCCCCCCCATGGCTGCCAATGTGATTCAGATGATACCAGGACCTACACATTTGGCAGTCAGTCATGTACAAAACATCAAGTCTTCTTTTGACCTTTTCATGACATGCCATACCCTATGAAGAAAATCATCCTGGAATGCACCAATTTAGAAGAAAGCAGAGTTCTTGGAAAGACGTGGAATGTTTTGGATGAAACCGATTTGGATGCTTACTTTGGGGTTCTTATTCTGGCTGGTGTTTTCAGGTCCAAAGGGGAGGCCACAGAATCCCCCTGGGATGAAGAAACTGGCAGAGAACTTTTCCGGTCAACGATGTCTCTGAGAACTTTCAAAATAATCTCCAAGACCATCCGATTTGATGTCCGTGACGATAGACCAGCTCGATGGCAGAGAGACAAGCTAGCTGCCATCAGGACAGTGTGGGACAAGTGGATCACCGGTGACCCGAGATGGACAGAAAAACACAGTATACATGCACCCAGTGCAAGAAGTACATTTGAAATACACACAGTGAAACTCATGTATGTTATAGTCTGGCATGAAAATAGCCATGTTCAATGGGACTAATGTGTTGTTCAGACAGATGTTGTGTAAACTAACCAGAGTAGCTTAAATTTCTAATGACGTTCAAATAAATAATACACTATAGTTTTGGAAAAACTTGCTTCATTTGTACATTTGTTCATTACATGCTTTAACGTTGTTTATGCCAAATTCTGAGCTTACCCATCTGGATGTTTCAACAAAAATGAAGACTCCTCACATCATCCAGTGTTTTTCCAATCTGTTGGCTAGTTTTGGTGAGTCCATGCATATTGATGCTCTAGTGGTTGTAACGAGGTAACAAGGGGTTATTTAAGATACTGCTGCCTACCTATCAGCTTGAAGTAGTGTGACCATTCTCTTCTGACCTTTGATATCAAAAATATATTTTCTTCCAAAGAACTGCTGCTCACTGGCTGTTTTTCTTTCTTTCTATGTAAACTCCTAGAAGTGGTTGTGGAGCAAAATTCCATTAGATCAGCAGTTTCTGAAATACCAGCCCATTTGGCAAGAACAACTATGCTATCTCTACACTTAAATTACTTTCCCTTCTGGTGCTCTGTTTGTATTTCAGCAGGTCACCTTGACCATGTCTACATCTAATTGTATTGAGTTACCACCATGTGACTAGTTGATTAGATATTTACGTTAACGTGAACACGAGTACCTAATGAAGTGACCAGTGACTGTAGCTCTAACATTATACCTTGTTATAACACTAAAAGAAATCTTCAGCTGCAGGGTTTCAGAAAGACTATCCTTCAAGCTGATAACTCACATCAAACCCCTGTGTTGGTAAGTATCTGCCCTGCTGTGCTGCTGATGGGTACACACAGTTTGTACCAGGGAGTGACTCATATTTTTGGATGTCAAGAGTGCTGTCAAGAGATAGCTATGGTTTGTAACAAAGAATACCCAAGGGAAAAGATGACTCCTCCAAGTTGGGTAAGTCTTAATTTTTTCTTCCTTTGTAAAATGTTTTTCCTTCACATTTTTTTATTCTTTAGGTTTTGTTCATTCAGATTCCATCAAACTGGTCTCAGCATTTCCTTGGACACTATAAGTTATAAAAAATCTTGTATTACTGTCCAAATAAATAAATAAATAAATAAATAAATAAATAAATATTTATTGTTAAATAAATAACAATAAAAGACAGATTTGTAAACATGTGTCTGATATTTAGTACCTAATACAACATTTTTTCTCTCATTTCTTCCCCTTTGTGTTCTCATTTCTGTGTCCCTGAGCTAAGTGTATGAATTCTGTATTTCAAGCACTAAATTTGATTGAGTGCATCCCAAATGATCCCTATATTATGGCCATTATATGTTATTGATCTGGGTTAATAAAAGCACATTCACACACATTAATCAC
Source organism: Haplochromis burtoni (assembly GCF_018398535.1). NCBI lineage: Eukaryota > Metazoa > Chordata > Actinopteri > Cichliformes > Cichlidae > Haplochromis > Haplochromis burtoni. The sequence goes on along the minus strand of NW_024583068.1, from coordinate 181,748 downwards.
TTTCTGTCTGGAATAAAATCAGTTGTTTTTGTAAGTTTTAATTCAAAGCTCAAATAGCATATGACTAGAAGAAAGGCAAGCCCCCAAACCTTCTACAATTCAGAGGACAGAGACGGGTCAATAAGAAGAACCATAATTTAGACACGAAACACATGAAGGAAATAAAACTTCATTTATCATTCTTTATGTAAGCAAGAGCATTTGTAGAAAAAGAAGATAATAAATGAATAACAATAACACTGTATTAGAGTTGAAAGATGAGTAGTGATTTGATTCCAGACGGAAAGTGATTAGTGCTAAAACATCAAACTTTTTTTCCTTCCTCCTTGGAGCTAAATGACCCAAACACATGAGATATCAATGGAAATCCCAGGGTGCCCTCTATTTAGTACATAAGGACTTAGGTTAGCTAAAATAAGTCAAAAGGTATAGCCCAAAAACAAATTCATTACAGAGGACATAAATGGACAAGCTAGTTCTCAGGAGGATATAAGAATCCTTTTTATATATTTAGGAATATTTTTATTGATCCAAACACAGAGGAAATAAACAAAATAATGCAGAAAATTCTGTGCTAATGTTTAATCAGGTAGCATAAGACCTCCTTTTTGTTGTCACTACTCATATGGTAAACAGCTGGGATTGGTGTGTTTCTAAATTGTTTACTAAATTGCACTGCAGGTTCAAGTACATGGTGCGTAAAAGCCACCGTGATCTGCCAAAAGGGGCCTCAATAGGACTTGAGGCTACAATAATGTAAAACAATGAGGTAACTGACCTTTTTTTTGATAATTACTGTTTGCCTGATTTGATGATGAGAATAAGGAGAATGTGAAATGGTCTAGGGAACTAATTAACACACTGAAATAAAGTTTAGTGCTCAGAATTTTTTCTCAGGAGACTGAAAAGATTCGGCATGAGCCCTCGCATCCTCAGGACCTTCTATCACTGTGCCATTTAGTGCATCCTCACTGGATGCATCACCACCTGGTATGGCAACAGCACCGCCTACAACTGCAAAGCTCTCCAGCGAGTAGTGCGGTGCTCTGAACGGATAATTGGAGGTGAGCTTCCCTCCCTCCAAGACATCTACAGGAAGCGGTGCCTGAGGAAAGCGGGGAGGATCATCAAGGACTCCAGTCACCCCAGCCATAAACTGTTCAGACTACTTCCATCAGGAAGGAGGTTCTGCAGCATCCGGTCCCGTACCAGCAGACTGAGAGACAGCTTCTTCCACCAGGCCATCAGACTGCTGAACACGTCATAGACACCTCAGCTTCACTACTGGAACTTTAACATTATGCACTCCATACTGTACAGTAATGCCACTGTTTTGCACATGTCTCAACTCTGTATATTTTTATATATTTTATTTATTGTTTACTCTATTTAATTTGTAAAATATGTGTACACACACACACACACACACACACACACACACACACACACACACACACACAACACACACACACACACACACACACACGTAGAAAAATATTTAGTATACACATCCAGAAATGCATATACTATTATATATTGTACATATATTTATTAGTTTCAGATGTAGCCATTCTTGTATTTTGCTTGTTTACGTTATTGTATTTTGCACAACTCTGTTGCTTGTGAAGCTCGCACACAAGAATTTCACTCACATGTGCTGTACCAATGTACCTGCACATGTGATGTGACAATAAAAGTGATTTGATTTGATTTGAATGGTGACATCAATTATTCATCATAGAAACCAGAAGTATGTCGTGTCACCTTTACAGTGCAGTCATCAGCTGGATCTCTTCCAGCTCAATGCATTCTAACACAGGGTGTCAAATAGGGCTGTTCTGCCACTGGTATCTTGAAACACACACAGGGTGCCCTTCTGCATCAGTGGCTTGGCTCTATAGCATTATTAGAAGCCAAGAAAGACTGCCTCTTTTCAGGGCAGAACCTGACAGAAGCTATCATTTGTTGTCAATTTCAGTACATAATAATTTTTTTCTCAACAACATAGGTGATTTGGTGATTCACTGTGCTACATAAAAGTTTGTGTAGTAATTATAGTCCAGAAAATTAAAGCAAAACAACCTCAAGAGAAACTAGAAACTAGAAATGGACAGTTATATCTGTTCTGAACTAATGGCTCCTTAAGTCTCCGTAAATAAAATATGGCTCTGTCACATTTTAGGATTATTGTCTTTCTTTGTCCTTTTTATCTTCCTTCTAGTCTCTGGGATTATGGATCTTTAAAGATTGTTCTATTGTTGATCTTAATTTGAGTTCTTGAATATGCCCATGTGGGATTTGACAGGTCTACTTCTTTTCTGGTCACTGCTGTGTCCACAGCTTTATGGTGGGAAGTCAAAAGGGTCTTTCTGGCAGAGCCCAAGAGAATTTTCCCTGTGTTCCCAGCCTCCCTGTAGAGATTTAAGTCTACAACATATTATCTACACAAAACTTGTGTAATTTATTGAATTGACCAAAGAGGTTGAGATCATCTTTGCTACATAACTCATTAATAACAGTTAGCCAGAATCTACTGTTGTTTGTGTTACTTAGAAAATAACTGCCAAGAACTATAGGTCACTTAAGGGCAGCGTGAACTTTTGAGTGCACTGAGAGAACCCCTGCTTGTAGATCTTCTTTCAAGGTTGTTTTAGGGGACAAAATACTACCTACTGTACAGGAGGATATGTACCTTTAAAAGCTTGATGCTTATTAGTTAAACTCTGAGGGCCTGTGGTTTAAATAAACTAATCTAGGAAAAGAAAAACAAAGAACAGCTGAGCAAAGTAAAAAAGGATGAAAATAAAATTAAATAAAAGCCAGAGACTGACTGATCACAGGATTTAGTCTTTGTAAGCTTAATACACACTCCCACAGTAGAACAGAGAGATTTTGAGTCATCAAGAAAAAAGTCTATTCTACCTACCTAGATGGCCTTGGCATACAGCACACTTCATAGTAGAGCTGGGAATTCCAACGTAAACCAGAATGCATCTTTAAGACCCCAACAGCACAAGCTGCTCAAATCAGAAAATGAAAAAAGCTGTTTCACTAATCAGTAACGGACCAACGATGCAAATATAGTGATAGATAGATGTATAATAGTATAATAGTATGTATGATAGTACATCTGTACTGATATACACACAAAACCTTGGGATTAAATTAAAAAAGAAAGAAATATAAAGGAAGAATTCTGCCTTATGCATTCAGAATAGTCAACTGCCTTAACTACGCGGTTTAATTCAACACAGCACAAAATTCTATGCACCAGTGGAGTCGCTCTCATCACAAATAAAACAACATTTGGGGAAACCAAAAGCCTGGAACAGCAAGCTGGAGGCTGAAGGAAGCAAATATGTTTCTTCACAGCAATGCGTCTGCACATCTGGAGGTGAGTCACTTTTGAATTTGTGTGTGCATACATATGTGTGTCCTTGTTTGTAGATTAGGTTCAATACTGTTTCTGTGAGATGAAAGAACAGTTTATTGCTGGAAATGGTCAGAACATTCCAAAACATGAGATGAGGCAGCTTTTATTTGTATTTGTTTGGCTAAATAGAGATAGATAGAGAAAGAGCTGGTGGTGAGGATACGATAGAAGTTTGTTTGTGTTTTCTCCCCTTTTTAAGGTTAACAAGGCAGTTGCAGACACACATAGATGTGAAACTTTAGAAGTGCCCACAATAAGCTGACATTTAATTTTTTTAATGAAGCACTTCTGTGCATCAGTTGTTTGTAAGTGTAGATACAATTATCAGAATGTTCAATAATTCTGTATATCTTTTATGAAATTTTATTTGGTTGCTAGTAAACAGACCAAAAAAAGTCCAATGTAACTAACAAACATTTATTAAGACTAAACTAGCATGGAAGATATTATGTTTTAAAAGGATGCCAAAGAGTAGTAAGGAATCCTATCTCTAAAACTAAATTCATTCTACATATTTGACTGACAAAACAAACAAACAAATAAAAAACAGAATGTATTTACAAATGCTTCACAGTGTTTCCCTCTTCCATAAACCAGACTTTGCCTTTTTCGTTTATGCTTTGGTGAAAACATGTTAAAGTTGCAAAACAGGCTGCCTGATGTACACCGAGTATCAGAAAGCTTATATGGAAAACTGTACGCATTATGGCATATTTAAACTACTGCATTTGCGCATTATCGTATTTTAATGGCCATAAAAGTAGGCAGACTGTCAAATAAATAATGACTTACTGAATGTTCAACCACTCTAAATGTGACTTTCAGGCTTATTTACTATGCTGGATGTTTTCAGTTTAGTGGGGAATTTGCAAAAACAGATGATGTAAACAATCACAGATGTGGTTAAGTGAATTTAAATGCACTGCCGCCTGATGTTAGGTCATTTCAAACACATCAGCAATGGAGCAGAACATGCAAATTCTCCACTGCTGAGCATAGAAATGTGTAAAAACAAACATTTCAGACATGAGACAGAGATGTTTTCCTTGACATATTGTGTACTTAAATTAATAATAGTAAGACATTACAATAATAGTGTTGTTAGGAAGATGTGGAGATAATGAGGTGCTTATCTGGGCCATAGCAGATGTAAGAGAGGAGCACTTACCTGCAGAAGCCAGAAGAAAGCAACAACAACAAATAAAAACAACAACAACAACAACAACAACAAAACAACAGTGTGTAAATTAATAGAAAACAGTATGGTGAATAGATTTTAAAAAAAAATACAAGAATATTGAAATCATAAATATAAGTTAGCTAGTGTGTAACACCTTCCAGCAAATTGATGCATTCTTATAAACTTAGAATACATAGGAGCGGGTGCCAGTTTGTGGAAGCCACCCTCTTGAAAACACTGCCCAAGATGGACATTGCTGTTCTGTGTAATCACATTTCATCTATGGGGCTAGAGGCCAGTCATATATGGATGCGAAGAGAACTCATAGACAGTCTAGTTCAGCAAATTTTAAGTTTCTTTCTTCACCAAAGAAAGGAACATGTAAAGCTAAGAGATAGCGTGACCAGCATCTGGATAAAACATCATCTTCCTCCTCCTCAATGCTAGCCTTATTTCCTCAACTGAAGTCAAGGCACCAACATATGAAAACATGGATTAAAGGTTGTGGATTTTTTTTTCTATAGATATTGTAAAAAGTAGATCAGTAGATGACTAACACTTAAGTTCACCAATAACAGCTAATAGTAGCTAACATGGCAATGCATCCTGACAGCAAAATTCAGGATATCCTCAATAACTCACCACTGTCATCAAACAAAAATTAGCTTAACTGAGTCACTGACATGTACGAGTTTTCACAAAGTTTTAAAGCATCTTTTCTAAAACAAACAGGTATGGATGGTTCACATCAGCATATTGCATGCTGAGGTAAACAGCAGACTGACAGCATATTCAGATAGCAAAAATCTGCAGATAAGTTTGGCCCTGTTTTTGAATTGAGCTAGGACCACAGCTAGGATTATGCACTTGAATAGAGATGAGTAAAAAACAAAATTCAGCTAATTGCAATCTGCCATCTACTGACATTTACTAATGAAATATTGCACACTATAAGTCTAAGGATCTTAACAGTTTGGTATCACATATTTTTCTGCTAACTGATTGGCTGGTTCTGCTATTCTTGTGACACCAGAGTCTGGTATCCAGAGTAATATACTATCTAGAAAGTTCAATATAGCCAGGCTTTCTCTCGGTTTTTAGGTTTTATCAAGCCAGTTAACTCACAGTCAGATATAATATCACAGTGGTAATTATCAAATTCTCATTTTGTTAATCAGGTGTGGGTTCACACTAAATGGGGCATTTCAGGTGTTATATGACTTGATGATCTCCTACTAAAGTCAGGGACATTCAGAGAGAAACAGATGATGACTACAAAGAATATTATTTCAGTGCAGCTGTTTTGTTGTTAGTTGATAGTTTTATTAAGAGTCTTTTTAAATTATTATGTAGAGAGGACTTATGCCAGAGGCATGATTTAGGAAAATCAGTAAAGGTTTTCAATAAAAAAGATGACTTTTTGACCAGAGTTTCAATGAATATGTCCATCAGTGCCTCATCAGGCATGTTTTAATAACCTTTTTACCAAACTAAAAAAAATACTAAAACTAAGAATATTTTTTCTATATTTTTTATATAATGTAATTAGTTTTCCAAGTTCACAAAATTGTTTGTTAATTTATTTCAAAAGTCAAGTGTTTGTTTTTATTTTATTTAACTATTTTTTTTTTTATATCTTGTTTTAGTTTAGTTTAACTTACTATAATAACCTTCTTCTACATCAGATTATATCCCATTTCAGTTCAGCTGTGGAACCACTGTGGCAAATGTAATACATTAACAGAGAAACATTTCATAGAAAACATTTCTAGTTGTATTAAGTGAATGAACATGATCTCAGAGTACCTAAAATCAACACGGATCATGCCTTGTTGCACTTGGCACATTTCCCTAGAAACCTGACCATGTAATAAGTCTCAAGGGACATGCAGTGGTTTGGTAGTTCCTGGGAAGGCAGCAGAGGAAGGCAAAAGAGGACCGATGAGAAATGTTAATAGATTAATGAAGTACACAGCTTAACAATCTTATATTTTTCAGACTTTCATTAGACTTTAATGTGACTTTGCAGTGATACATTAAAGCACAGTTACCATAAATGGGTTGCATGCACTGCTTCTTGTGTGATAAACAGTTACAGGGCCTCCGTGTGATAGTAAACACCCAATTTTTGCATATAAACATTTGTTTATGTTACCATTATTATAAGGCCATTTTGTAGTCGTCTACTTTCTGCATTCTGTGTGAGTGCATGTGTTTGTGTGCTTCATTTCAATTACAGCACTGGGAGCCGTTCCTTTAGCCATCTGATTTCTCTGTGCTAAGTCAGATAGTGCTTGTGGTTAGACTCTTTCTCAGTGATGAGAGCAGTGGGATTAGAACTCATAATAGAGTAATAAAGTCTAATGGCTCTCTAGTTTAAGGTAATGTCATTTTTATGGGTCTCTGGAAGACAAAGAAAGATTGTCTGAAAGAGACATTTTCATTTTGTGGCCAACTTGATCAATCTTATCAAGTAAGTTAGGAAATTGGAAAAAAAAAGAAATGCTACTTGAATGTCTAATGTCTAATGTGGTACAGTTTGCAAAACTGTTAATAAGCTAAATCATGAAGTCAATTGAGGTTCTCAGTTCTAAGAGAAGACACTGACTAAATATGTTAACCATGTCAGGAAAGGCCAACGTCACCGGCATGAGTACTGACTAAATATGTTGAAGTTTCACTCTCATGGCTATTTTTGAAGTAGTCATATAAAAAATGTACTTTTTGTGCTCATGGACACAAACTGTTACACTTTTTTCATGCATCCCAAATTTGTAAGTAATGCATTTCACTAGGAAGTATTTTGTGTTAGAAGCTATTAGTTTTGTAGGGAAAACAAGGAGGTGTCACCAGAGCAAGAAAAAAGTTTTAAAATATGATAATTGTTGCATTGGATCCCAAACTTTGATACTACTACTCAATCCAGTTTGATTTGAATAACTAGCTCTAATAAAACATCATGAACAATTAGTAATTAATAATCTATTTAACCCTCTCACACATAGTGGTCACTACAGTGGACAGCCATTCAAAGGCTATTTTCTTGTACTTGTGTCAGTGTTGATGGTATACTTGCACATTAACCACTACACTGTACACTGATGTGGCACTCCACACCCTGCCACCCACTGGTCGTTTAATGTTACTATAGATGTATGACATGTTTCATTACTCCACGAGGCTCCTGACTACGGTAATGCTCCGACAATCCATTAAGTGGTGCGGCTTCATAGCTTACCAAAGTCATACTGCAACCTTTTTTGACAGATTTTTGAGCGTCGTGTACCACATAAAATCCGTTTGAGGTCATTAAGCACAACCAGAATTCATACATAAGGCGCACTGTCGATTTCTGAGAAAATTAAAGGATTTTAAGTGCGCCTTATAGTGCAGAAAAAACAGTAGTGCTGTGCCATACTGCAAATTCTGGTATCAGTTCGATAACAAGTAAATACATGGCCAGTATTGCTGATACCAGTACTGCTACCAATACTTTAACTTAAAAACTGTAACTTTTATACGGGAGAGCAATGTATCATAACTTATGAGTTGAATCAGCCAGTTTGCAAATTCTAAACACATTTTAATGACCACTAAATCAATGTGATTTTTATTTCCCACAATCAATAGTTAAACTAACAAAACACACCTTTCAACTTTTCATGTTCTTCGAAACTGATTTTTTTGGAGACCTAGAATGTAAATGTTCCTGTCTTTAAGGACATTGGGTCAACTTCTGTATTTTAAATGTTATATGGGGTATAAGCAAAATAGACATGACTGTCAACACAACAAGGTTCATTTTTTAAGTGCATGTTTTTTTTTGTTTTTTTTTTATTTGACACAATTCAGTGGGCTACATACTAAACTTAGAGGATAGAAACAAAGCTTCAGCCATGTTACACTAGTATTCATCCAATATCAATACTAAAATTATTATCAATACTATCAATATTTGGATTGATCTGCCCATCTCTAACTTTAATCCCCGAGTATAAACAGTATAATGAGCCCATTTTGAAAATACAAGCAATAGAAACTACTTGTTTAAAAAGCAGGGAGCAGGGGCGATTTTAGCCCATTTTTGGGGGTGCTTCAGCACCCCCAAAATGAATCAAAGCACCTCAAAGATTTCTTACTTCTTTTTGACAATATTTGCTGTTTGTGTGACACACCACTAAAAATATAAAAAGCATACAGTACTGTACTTGTTTGAGACATAACATTTTAACAACAAAAGTATAGATAACCCCCCTCTGGCTCTAGCGCTCTTGCTGCCAGAGCGATGGTGGCTGAGACGCAGATTTTTCTATTCCAATCCATTCTTCTTTTGCAGCATTTAAATAACCTTGATCAGATTTGCACTTCATTTGTTACTGACTTTTCTAAAAAGTGTTTTGCTTTTCTTTCACAAATGTGGGGATTAAATTGTGTTAAAATGTACAAAACAGTGATGTCATGTTTTGTGACGAGGACCCAGGCACAGAGAGACTTGATGAATTTAAGAATCTTATGATTTAATAAAGAAATTTGCAGACTTGCACAGAGATCGTAAAATTATGATGACTGATAACGGAGACGGAGACAACAGACGATGAGGACCTGGAGGAACAGGGGTTTAAATGCACCAAAGTGACAGTCAGAGAGAACTCGGGACAACATTTAAGGATGCAGGGACTGACAGAGACAGGTTTATCTTGCCTGGCTGGGCAGCTTTCTGGGTGCTCAGCACCCCCAAAGCTCTGATCCTAGAATTGCCCCTGGCAGGGAGTAAAAGTAAAAAGAATAAATACTCAAATGTTTAACACTTCTCAAACAGAACCAACATCAATGATCATTTATCTACCAACTGGTTGTTTGTACTGGTTGGTTTTCCCCCTCTCATGTTCAATTCAAGTTTCTCTGTCTGATGGTCATGTTTTTCTTTTTTAAACACCTTTGGCGCACAGTAAAATATTTCCCATAAGTGTGTGAGCTTTAGAGAGAAAAAAGAATAAGAAAACAAAAGAAAACAAAAATGAAACATCTTAGACAGTTTAAGAGAACACTGGTAAAATTTAGATAAGGTTTCAGTTGTTAGGCATGATGCATGTATCATTTCATTTCTACATTCATGGGCTTTTCATGGTGTTATGAAACATAAAAGTTGAATCTCCAGGAATGAGATGATACAGATCCAGATATAATAAATGTGAATATTTAATATCCATCTCTCATCTTCTAGATAGAACAATGTTATATCTGAATTTCTAGGTAAATGTGTGAGTGGGATATATTTATCATTGCAGTTTTTGTGAAGTGGATTTAGTGGAAGACTACAAAGACTTTTTTCTACATAATAAATGTTGGTCATGAAGATAATGCCAGCCTGTTGTCAAAGCCACAGGGCCAGGGACCAACAGCCCACTAAGCACCTTTGTACCATTTTCCATTTCACCCCTCAATAAGCAATAGTCACAGTAATGCCCCAAATTCAAAACAACCCCAACCTGCCCTGGAGGGTTCAGTGGGATTTGTATTTAAGCCTTAAAAGCCAGGGGTGTAGCCATTCATCGACTCAGATTGATGCACAGGGCTTAATGTGCATATATGTTTGTGTGTTTATTTTTTTTACAACTACAACTGAGGAAAGCTAGCATCGGGGTCAGCTTTAAATATAATGAAAAGTAACATGATAATCGTCACTTATCTCTGTATTTGAAATATAACCCCCTCGCTTGCTGCCAGGCGGACACTACTATCTCTTGGTCAGAAAAAATAGTTCCATCAGTCATCACTCATTTACATGGTATTGAAATACAACAAGTAATAGACAGAAATATGCTTACACAGGAGCATTAAACTGTCTAAAAATGGTAATGTTGTGAGGGTCCCGATCATCGCTACAGAAGCTCTGATATGAGAAGGCATGGACTCCTCAAGATCGTTGAAGTTGTCTGCTGATGCCAAACTGTAAGGGTTTCCATAAGTTGTTGTTTTTTTTTTTTTTTTAGAATATCTCAAGGGTACTTGATAAAATTACATTTGTGGCACAGTTCTATGAAAAAAAACAAACCTTAACACACAATCCTTCTAAAGAAAGTGGAATATATGGTGTTACTTTTGTGCATCTATTCGAGGCGCCCGTAAAAAAATTTTTTGCAAGTGCTGTTGCATTTTGAGGAGAAAATGATTTTGAGCAAACAAAATTCATTGCTGCATGCAAGAAATGTATTTCAGTGTTTGGTATTATCCATACAGTGGCTTGCAAAAGTATTCGGCCCCCTTGAACTTTCCCACATTTTGTCACATTACAGCCACAAACATGAATCAATTTTATTGGAATTCCACGTGAAAGACCAACACAAAGTGGTGCACACGTGAGAAGTGGAACGAAAATCATACATGATTCCAAACATTTTTTACAAATAAATAACTGCAAAGTGGGGTGTGCGTAATTATTCAGCCCCCTGAGTCAATACTTTGTAGAACCACCTTTTGCTGCAATTACAGCTGCCAGTCTTTTAGGGTATGTCTCTACCAGCTTTGCACATCTAGAGACTGAAATCTTTGCCCATTCTTCTTTGCAAAACAGCTCCAGCTCAGTCAGATTAGATGGACAGCGTTTGTGAACAGCAGTTTTCAGATCTTGCCACAGATTCTCGATTGGATTTAGATCTGGACTTTGACTGGGCCATTCTAACACATGGATATGTTTTGTTTTAAACCATTCCATTGTTGCCCTGGCTTTATGTTTAGGGTTGTTGTCCTGCTGGAAGGTGAACCTCCGCCCCAGTCTCAAGTCTTTTGCAGACTCCAAGAGGTTTTCTTCCAAGATTGCCCTGTATTTGGCTCCATCCATCTTCCCATCAACTCTGACCAGCTTCCCTGTCCCTGCTGAAGAGAAGCACCCCCAGAGCATGATGCTGCCACCACCATATTTGACAGTGGGGATGGTGTGTTCAGAGTGATGTGCAGTGTTAGTTTTCCGCCACACATAGCGTTTTGCATTTTGGCCAAAAAGTTCCATTTTGGTCTCATCTGACCAGAGCACCTTCTTCCACATGTTTGCTGTGTCCCCCACATGGCTTGTGGCAAACTGCAAACAGGACTTCTTATGGTTTTCTGTTAACAATGGCTTTCTTCTTGCCACTCTTCCATAAAGGCCAACTTTGTGCAGTGCACGACTAATAGTTGTCCTATGGACAGATTCCCCCACCTGAGCTGTAGATCTCTGCAGCTCGTCCAGAGTCACCATGGGCCTCTTGGCTGCATTTCTGATCAGCGCTCTCCTTGTTCGGCCTGTGAGTTTAGGTGGACGGCCTTGTCTTGGTAGGTTTACAGTTGTGCCATACTCCTTCCATTTCTGAATGATGGCTTGAACAGTGCTCCGTGGGATGTTCAAGGCTTGGGAAATCTTTTTGTAGCCTAAGCCTGCTTTAAATTTCTCAATAACTTTATCCCTGACCTGTCTGGTGTGTTCTTTGGACTTCATGGTGTTGTTGCTCCCAATATTCTCTTAGGCTACGTTCACACTGCAGGCGAAAGCGCATCAAATCCGATTTTTTTGACCCTATGCGACCCATATCCGATCATGGTATGACAGTGTGAACGGCACAAATCCGATATTTTCAAATCCGACCTGGGTCACTTTCGTATGTGGTACTGAATCCGATACATATCCGATGTTTTAGAAAGCGACTGCTGTTTGAATGGTCATGTCGCATTAAATCCGTCTTTTACGTCACTGACACAAGACAGACGCCAATTATCAGCGCCCGAGAAGACATCGCGAACGCTTCCTGGCCATCCAGTGTAGATGTCAGTGAAACTGTTGGGAAGACAACGTTGGAGAAACGTGAACATTTTATTTGTACTGTATAATCTGCAGATTCTGACAGAAATCTGCAACTATCCTTTGAAGCACCGCTCCTCTCTAAAACAGCAATAAGGATAATTATTAGGTTATTTACATTATTATGTAAATAACAAAATAACTTGGGAAACGTAAAGTCCGAAGTCTGTATATTAAGGGCCATCAGTCAAACAATACTGTTTGGTCTGGGTCTAAACGGAGCACGTTGTGTGTGAAGTCTTCTTTTGCGCATGCGGGCCGCTTTGAGGGTTCACACTAGAGTGCGTTTGCTGTCGCATTTTATTTGTAGTGTGAACGAGCAGACAAAAAAATCGGATTTGATCAAAAAATCGGAATTGAGCATTAAGACCTGCAGCAATTCTCTTAGACAACCTCTGAGGCCGTCACAGAGCAGCTGTATTTGTACTGACATTAGATTACACACAGGTGCACTCTATTTAGTCATTAGCACTCATCAGGCAATGTCTATGGGCAACTGACTGCACTCAGACCAAAGGGGGCTGAATAATTACGCACACCCCACTTTGCAGTTATTTATTTGTAAAAAATGTTTGGAATCATGTATGATTTTCGTTCCACTTCTCACGTGTACACCACTTTGTGTTGGTCTTTCACGTGGAATTCCAATAAAATTGATTCATGTTTGTGGCTGTAATGTGACAAAATGTGGGAAAGTTCAAGGGGGCCGAATACTTTTGCAAGCCACTGTATATACACACAATAATAGCCCCTCTCGCTCAGTTGTTGGCATTTGCTGTTGCTCAGATCTCTGCTCTGTGCGCTGACAGACATCTGTGGACCTGCTCTCAGTGCTCAACTCTCTGTACACCGTTATAAGTGTGCCACAAAACCTACCAATTACAGAATTGGATGCAAAAATTCTGATTGGCTGTTACGGCCTTTAATCAGCTCACTAGCTACTGCATTCCAGAAACACGGTCCAGAATGTAGCTGAATCCAGTGGAGTGGTTTGGTTTAAACTAGATTAAAACTAACAATGGTCTTAAAAAATGTATATATTCTAAAATAAAATAATTAAACATACTAACCGAAAATGGATTTAGCTACCATTTTAGTCCATACAATATGGCATGTAAAAAATGCACACACAGAAACAGCATTTCTCGTGAGATCAGTGGTATCTAATGATTTTCATAACTTGTCATGTCCTCTCAGTTATTACACATAACTTTAAACAAATCCAGGGCCTGGAATGACAGAAAAGAACTTAACCCATTCTCAACTTCAATAACATTTGGACCTAGGTTGAGTCATGAGACGTGCTCAGATTACTGTTAAGTTTTGCAATTTAACTGCAATGCCCAGGCAGCAATCATATCTGTCTAACCTGACACATAGATATATAAACTGTGGGCAAGCTTTCTTGTAATGTCTTTAAGTTTTCTGCAAAAATAGGGTTCTTGAAGGTGATTTCGAAAATCTTCTTTTGATGTTATAAGTTTTGAACCTTTCTCTGTTAATGTAATCCAACACTATTTCAATAATGCTGTGGTCGGGACTCTGGGGAGACCAATCCATGAGTGATACGCTTTTCTGTCCAGATATGCTTTTACTGTATTGGCTTTAAATCACTATTATGCTGAAAAATGAAGCAATTAGATGCTTTCCAGATGGTATTGCACGGTGGATGATATTCTGACAGTATTTTTCTTTGTTCATAATTCCATCAATTTTTGCCAAATTTAGAGCAGCACTGGCTGAAATGCAACATCAAACCATGAGTCTCTGGTGTTTTATTAGATGACTGTAGACAATCACTGCTGTACCTTTCTCCTGACCTTTTCTGTACACAGTGATGACAATTTGAGCCAAAAATGTCAAATTTGGATTCATCACTCCATAAGTACTGTTTCCACTATTATCAGTCCAGTTCTCATCTAATTTGGGATACCTTGTGTACGGTATACTAATTTAGGACATCGTCAGGTCTCAGGAAAAAAGTCGTCAGGTATCAGACAAAAAACGAGAACTGAGACCTGACATTTTTTTTGTCTGAGACTGAGACCTGACATTTTTTTGTCTGAGACTGAGACCTGACATTTTTTTTTGCCTGATACCTGTTGTATTTTTTCCTGATACCTGACATTTTTTTGTCTGAGACCTGAGACCTGACAACTTTTTTCCTGAGACCTGACGATGTCCTAAAACGTACACCGTAATTGTGCTTTCCCCCCCTGGTTTCTTTTTTAAGAAGATCTTTACAGCCATTTGTTTCCAGTGATCATTTCTGTTTAGGCTTTTGAAAATAGTTGAAGAGCGAGTTGTCAAATTTGATGTCTGTCAAACTGTGTTAGCGATGGTATTTTTCATAGATTCAGTAAGAACAGATTATTTGTTCTTGTAATAGCATCCTTTTTTTTCACTGAATCATACTTGTTATTAATCTCTGGCTCTCTTCCACAGCATGTCTTTATCCTGTCTTCCTTCTCTCACCCCAACCGGTCGCAGCAGATGACCGCCTCTCCCTGAGCCTGGTTCTGCCGGAGGTTTCTTCCTGTTGAAAGGGAGTTTTTCCTTCCCACTGTCACCAAAGTGCTTGCTCATAGGGGGTCATATGATTTTCTCTATATGTGGGTTTTTCTCTATATGTATTATTGTATAGAGATGGCACGATACCACTTTTTTATGTCCGATACCGATACCGATATCATAAATTTGGATATCTGCCGATACCGATATGAATCCGATATAGTGTTTTCTAATCAACAAAACTGTTTTTTTTTAATATCTTGCTGCATTTTGTATAAGTTCATACTCAAGTTTAAAACAACAACTACACTAAAGCTATTCTTTTATACCTGTATGCAAAAAAAATGTTTCATAGTTCAGCAATACTGATCAATCTAATAAACTTAAACCTACATCATCATCCCTATTCTGGTATTTTAAAGAGTACTTAGCGTAAATATTAAGCAACCTAACTAATAGGGTTCCAACTCCCAGCAACAACAAAAAATAAATAAATAAAAAATAGGGAACCACCCCTCACGCTCCACCTCATGATGCTTAATCGACGTAATCAACCTTAATTTGATGCAGTGTGAAAAAAAATGCACAGAAATCAATTATTTTTCAAGAAATATTAAATAGATTCAACATCTTTCTTCAACAGAATTGCAGACTGCACAGATGGTACCTTCGCAAAGGAAAAAGTACTATAGCTTACTAGGGTATATTAGACTTAATAGTCACTATATACAGTAATTGACTTCTATTCCTTTTACATCAAATTAAAACTTTGGGTGTCAGATAATTATTTATTAAAAGCTAGACATTTTAAATGAGAATAAGAAAGAAAAGTATGTCTTTGTGCCCCCTTTTCCCTGTTAATGCCCTATCGGCCCCCCTGGCTAAACGTTGCTAGATCCGCCCCTGCACAGTTACCAGCCGTCAGCTACGTAGAAAATGATCCTGGTGTAGAAAGTAATATTAAATAAATTCTAACAACAGCTTATCAAGCTTAAAAGTGCTGCTGTTGTTCAGCCGCTGGTTTCCTCTTTCTGCTGCAAAGTGGGCCAAAAACAAACAAGAGAGACGGACTCGCGACAGAAAAGCCGATCAGCTGATCATTAAGCAGTTTCATGATTGAAGTAGCAGCAAGAAGAGGCAGTCGCTTGTTAAGCTTAACGCAGGAATGCTTTACAAACATTCAGAGATGGACTTACACACTTGCTGTACTTCTCTCGGGGATAACTTTGTCGAAGATGAAATGCCGGGTTGCTAGCAAAGCTCCAAATGCTATCCAGACCACCGACAGGTCCCGCATGCCACAGCTGCTCTATCACGTGATGCATACTGCTCCGACGTGCTAACGTTCTGAGGTGAGTTACGGCGTGTTGCAAGTTTTGTGAGCTGCTTTCGTGATATTTAATGGATCGGATTACATTTTTTATTTTTCTCCGATATCCGATCCAGTAATTTAGGTCAGTATCGGACCGATACCGATACGTAATATCGGATTGGTCCATCTCTATTATTGTAAGGTCTACCTTACAATATAAAGCACCTTGAGGTGACTGTTGTTGTGATTTGGTGCTGTATAAATAAAATTGAATTAACCTGAATTAATAGCCTGCTAGTAACAAAATGCCCAAAGATACAATTGGAAATTGTTTCTTTGCTATGTTGTCTGTTATGTTAGGTCGCATTTTTATATTTAAATGATTCAAAGGACAGTGTTAAGTGGCTTTACAAACAGACAAAATAATTCACTTGAAAATGGCCAGGTATACGGATTGGGAAATGGATAAAAAAGAAGCTGATGTCCAAATCAAATCTTCAGAAAGCCTGGAACTATTAGTTAAGACCACTTAAAAAATGAAGAAGCTCCTTGAAAGTGAAATATAAATAAATGAGTGTTAGTTCAAGACTTCTGCACAGTACTGAATAAATGTGTGTGTTTGTGGGTGGTTTGCTGTACCGTGTGTCAGTATGTATAAGTATGTCTGTGGTGTAATGGCAAAGAAATATAAGTACCAGTGAAATGGAAGGCAAAGTTATCTTATTTGCTGATTAATAAATGAAGAGTATTGGCTGCACATTAAACATTTAATCTACCCGCACACATATACAGCCACAGCACATACATTCCTCCGGTATATGCACGAACACCACATTAAAAATTTAGTCTCAACCGAGGGTTTCAACATCATAGACTCCTAAATGCTCCTTCAGGTCCAAAATTAAGTTGTAGTCATTAGAAAATACTTACATACAAACAACAGAAGTAAATGTAATCAACTCTATTTGTATAAAATTATGACTTAAGCTCACCCAGATAATTTATGGGCATCTATGGTTTGATTTCTTTGCTTGTGCGGATTGGATGGGTTCTTATACGCGGGTCTGCTGTGGGTTTGTTACAGGCACCTATAGAAATATATTTACTTTAAAAAAGTGGTAAGATGTTCAATACTTATTTTGCCCACTACATGGGGGTAAAAGCAGACCTCCAATCTTCATGTGGCATTTTAGTCTATTTCACCAAGAGAACTGCCTCTTACTGGATATTTTCTCTTTTTTGGGCCATTCTCTGTGAACCCTAGAGATGGTTGTGCAGAAAGAAATCACAGTAGATCAGCAGCTTCTGAAATACTCAGACTAGTCTGTCTGACACAAACAACCAAGCCATGTTCAAAATGAATTAAACCACCTTCTTCCCCATTCTCACGCGTGGTTTGTCTCAGTGGCTTGAGTTGCTGCCAAGTGATTGACTGATTAGATATTTCTTTAACGACAATAAAGTTCCCAGTATAAACATAAATTGGCCTATTCTTTAATAAATAAAATCTCAAGATTCACAAAACACCTTTATTCTGAGTCTGAGAACAATTCTCAGTAGGACGGGTGACACTAGTGGAGCAGTTCTAATTAATAAATATCACACCCCGAAGGACAAGCCTGTGTTTCCTCACTCTCTGCCCTGAAGAAAGACACCATTAAATTAAACTAGCCCACAATCCATGTGTCTCATCCAGTAACACAGTGGAAGATAACTACTGAATGTTGTTTTTCTGTTTTCCTTGTTTTGCACCCATCAAGAGCTTCACATGATCCATACCTTGCCTAAAAACATTTTGCCCAGTTTTTTAAAACCAACAGCATGCTGCTAGTTGTTTTTAAGTTGCAATAAATCATCATAGGGTAGTTTTAAAAACGTTGTTATCTTACAGCCGTTATCAATGGCTGACCACTTGGTGCCGCCCTGACTACAACACCTGCCAACGGCTGCAATTTAGTTCTTATTCCCTTTCTCCCTTTTGTGCTCCTTGTGACATTTCTCTCGTTAATCTCGTTCATTCCAAAGCAATTCTCATTTGTATTTTGAGACGCTTTGCAACAGTTATTTGTATTGATGAAGTATACCTGACACGCATTTTAAACAGGCCTAGAGTGCTTCTTATATAGTATGTGCATGACTGTGCAGCCCCTGGAGTACCTAATGCTGTGCTGTACTCCCTTAGGCCAGGGGGATTTACGAGTTATATTTCTTTCTCTCCCTTAATTTTCCTCTCCCTCTTTCTCACTCATTTTTATTGATACTGAAACACTTAGCAGCAGGGTTGTTCACTGGCCAGTGCAGCAGGAATGAAGGGGAAAGTGAAAAAGGGGGGCGCGGGTTGATTATAAGGTGTGGAGACACAAAAGGATTAAGACTGAGACTACATTCTGTTAGAAGCTTAGTTTCTTTCAAACACTTTGACACACACTCGCTCCCACCTATACACACAGGTGAAACACTCTGTTCCCAGGTTAAAGGGGGCAAATGAAGAGTGAGACGGATTTAATTCTTCCATCACATTACTTCGTCTCCTTCTATGTCTGCACTTTTAAAATCTAGCCCCTCTCTTAGCCCTTAGTTTTCTCTTTTTCGTAATTTTAAATTCCTCATGCCCTTTGTTTCCTCACTTGTCTAACACGCCCTGCATCTCTCTCCTCTGGTGATTCACTGCCTTGTCTCAGTTCAATTTTCCCATCCCTTGTTCTCCACCCCCCGTCTATTTTCCCTCCCCCTCATAACCAAACCCTCTCACTTTTATCACGCTAACCATGTTGACTTTTGGGTTCCCAACGTTTACATCTATCTCTGTAAAAATGCCATTAGACAGGTAAGAAAGTACACTGATGAGTGAGATAAAAGCCAAGAAAAATAAAAAGGTGAAAAAACAAGTTACATGTATGAAGCATGACAGCTCTAAATAAGACCTGAAAATCATGTAAGACTGTAAAAAAAAATATATAGATGTTAGTTCTTTCACTGTTGGCTATACATGTTACAGTTTTTCACCATTAGTTTGGCTCATTTCTTGAAACAGAAATTACATTCTCAAAACTCTAAGATCATTTAGCAAAACACTCTTACAGTTTAGCACAACACTATAGCTCACCTGCAAAAGCTCATATCGCTTCCAAAACTGTTCACTCATGTGTCAAAACTACATTTCTTTCTAATCTGAATAGTCAGTGCCCCCAAAATGCATCGTCCCTTTGGCATTGTGTGAGTACTGCCATACAAAATGTTTAGATGTTTTGTCACTATGGCAGAGGACCAACAATATACAACAGAAAAGAGTAGCCTCCAAGGTTTGACATCACAGATTGCACTCACACTACCAAGGAAATTATAACCATTTTTTATTCACACGCAAAGAAAGTTTCATACATATGTAAAAAGAAAATGTACATTACAGTAGTAAATTGTATGAACACAAAATCAAAAAACAAGGACTTATTCAGTGGTCGCTGTACTCATTCTCCCGCTCTTGTCCACTGTCTTCACCCTCCTGATTATTTACACGCTGTTGTCCGTCTGGCCACAGATTCTCGTCCACATCACAGCGGATACTTTCTCTAGCGATGCAACGAGGGAAGACACGGCGTGCATGCCGCAACCATCCCCTGCATTGATCTCCTGTAATGTCGTCACACGCTGCTCCATAGCATGGAGCAGGGACGGCTGATCCTGAGCATGATGCTCATACACTCTCCACCTCCAAGCAGAGAAAAACTCCTCTATCGGATTGAGGAAAGGAGAGTAAGGTGGTAGGAACCCCATGACCATCCTTGGATGCGTTGCAAACCAGCCCCTAATGAGTGGGCTATGGTGGAAATTGACATTGTCCCACACAATTACATGAATGGGTAGGTGAGGCCCTATGAGACCTCTCTCATTTTCAGGGATAAAATCGGTATAAAGGCGATCCAAGAAGATGAGGAGCTTGTGTGTGTTGTATGGGCCAAGACTGGGGATGTGAGTGGCCACACCATTCTCAGAAATGGCAGCACACATAGTTATATTGCCCCCTCGCTGACCTGGGACATCCACTGTGGCCCGGTGGCCAATAATATTACGGCCACGTCTTCGGCCCTTGGCCAGGTTGAAGCCAGCTTCATCCACGAACACCAGGATGTGAGGGGTCTCATGTCCTTCCAATGCCATTATTCTCTAAAATAGAGTAAAGAACATAAAATCAGTCATACAGAAGAGTCATATACTACAGTTAGACAATTACATGTTCTCCCCACAGGTTCAATATACTACAGGCCACTGCTCCAGTGGTTCTAAACTAGTGATAGGCCCATGAGGAAGTGCTGCAGGGGTATTTGATAGAAAGGGGAGTAGGAAATACTGATGACTTACTGAGATGTTACAGTAAAACCTACAGTATTAGATAGATTTGATTGGGAGACAACAAAATAAGGATTATAATGAGAATTGTATCATACAGTAAACTGCAGTTTTCTGTTGAAATTCTTAAAGTCAGATGAAGCAAATACTGATTCTGAAATCAGGTAAAGGAGGTATTGAAACCAAATAAGTGAACTACTGCTTACTGTGATTACAGGTAAGGTTATAATGAGAGACAACCAGTAACTGACTTACATTTATATACTGGTAGCGCAGATCCTTCACTCGGTCAGAGTTCCTCTCAAATGGTACCCTGTAGATTTGTTTCATTGTCATCTGATGCTTCTTCAAAACCCAGTCTATTGTGGAGATGCTTAATGTGTTTATATTCTGGAATATGATTTTCCTGAAGGATGGCATCACAGATCTGTCTCAATGTGATGGCATTATTTGCCATCACCATGTTACAAATCTCTTTCCTGTTGTTCATTGAGCAGTTTTCCTCTGCCACCCACGTGAGCTTGTCGTCCAATCCTACACAAAGAACAGAATACAGTAAGTTACCAGTGTAATTGTATTATTGTTCTACTCACAGTAACTTCACCACAATCCTAATGCAACATTGCACAGTGACTGGAATACTACTCTAAACTGTATAAATTATGTAATTCCATAGTTTACAGTAATTTGTTCAATATATTTCTTGTCATATTTAGTATCAAAACATTCCACTAGTCCTCTCCACCTGCTAGTATAGACCTGCTACTGTAGGCAGATCCACACAAAATCTCTACAGTAAGTTACATTTTTTGCCTCACGCACAGTGCCCTGTCTTATACAACATATAATTCCATCATAGATTACATAGAGTACATACCTGTTTTCCCTGCGAAAGGTTTGGATGATGGAGGAGACTGTAGAGCGAGGCACATTAGGCTGCACTCGACGACCTGCCTCTGCCATTGTGAGGCCATGGTTTATGACATGGTCTATAATTGTGGCCCGAATTTCATTCAGGACAGCATAGTGTCTTCGCGCTCCTCGGCCTCTTCCCCCTATTCCTCCACCACGCATTCTCAGTCCTCCTCCTCCTCGAGGAAGCGCTTCCCCTTGTCCGTTTGCTTGGCCTTGTCGATCCATGTTCAAAGATCGGACTGGCTCTGGTCAAGCTCTATATATCCGTGTTTGGCAGCACACAATCATGGAACACACCTGTGTGTGACACTACCCCTTCGTTAGTCTAGTTTCACCTGACTGTCAATGACTGTCATCAATTTATCAAATATTCAAAGAAATTCATATATGGTATTCATGGTATTATGTTCTTGACCAATTTTGACAATTGAACAGACAGTTGTGCATGCGAGTACTTATACAATGAAATCATGCTGACATGTTTTGGAGGGAATGATCATTAGACTGAGAATCAACTAATCAGTTTAGATCTACAAGATCTATTCATTTGGAAAATGTGCTAAATGTGGGCTAACTGTATAACTGTAGGCTACTTGTACTTAATCATTTGCAAAGATGCACTGAGACAATTGAGACATGTACTAAGGCATTTTCCATTTGATAAAATGAATGAGAAATGCCATTCTGTTGTGAACATTTGCCAAGAGGTTTGTCCATGTTATTTTGAGAATGTAATTTCTGTTTCAAGAAATGAGCCAAACCAATGGAGAAAAACTGTAAGAGCTTAAGTGTCAGTTTATCACTGACATGTCCACTTCACAGGTCAGGAGATATGAACCAAAAGAATACCTGTGCAAAACTTGAAACAGCTTGGGGCTCCCATGGACTTTTAGAGCACTCTCTGAAAACTTTCCAGAGCTCCAGAATCCTGCAGACTTTGCTTGAGGGAATAACTCACAATTTGTAACACTGCAAAGTTAAGAGGGGATGACATGCCTCTTAGCAGTCAGAGTTGAATTGTTCTAAAGTAGACAAATAAAAGATTCTTCTATCCATTTGTTCGGACAAACGAAAAAAAAAGTTTTACTTGATACCAAGTGTGTATATTTGCATCTGTTATAAATGCAAATATATACACTATGCACACAGTGTATTTAAAAATAGCAAGCGGGAGATAAATGCCTCAGTAACACTAATTTCTACCCCCACTCAGTTTAGTGTTTAATTCAGATTTCCTAGAGTGCCAAGACTGATAAAATTAAACTGTCTTTAAAGCTGGTCAAAAAATGAAAAAAAATTGAATCCTGTTTACAAGTAGCATACTGTTAATTTGGGGGAAAATCTTCGCTGCTTTGTTTTTTAGTAAAGCCCCTGACATAAAGTACAACAAGCACTAATTGATAAGTCAATTTCTGTGATACTGGAATATTTTTTCTAATGTTACACTAAAGTTGTAGCTTCTATGCTTGCATTCTGACAGAATTTTCCTGGATAGGATCTGAATAATAAAGACCAAATCCTTTTATACACTGTATTTTTGTCTACATGGTCATTAACTTGTTTTCATCATAATTATGAAATGAAAAACATTAACATTATGTGTTCCACCCCACCGTTTATCTAAATTAGATGAGGTTGAGTCTTAGACGAGAGCTAAGCACAGTAACAAAAAACTGCTAAGCTTGCAGTAACAAATGTGTAAAACTATCAAATGTAACTCATTATTGTTAAAAGAAATTACATTGCAGCCTCAATATAAAACCAATGCATCAAATCCATGTGCACACATAAACACCTAATGGTCTTGATTCATTCCCCTTCACCAGCAGGCGACTGTGTTTATGTATTGATTAATATGGCTCCTACAGTAATAAACTCTAGGGAATAACTCAGCATGATGCCCTTTGGTCAAACTCAAGCTGTGCATATTTCTTTTATTTTCATCTGGGTTTTTGTATTTAAACTGATTAATAGATGTGCTGCTGTAAAATACCCTAGGCACACACTTATCATCAATGAAAGTGCTGCCACATTTGTGTGTTCATGTGAGTGATGAGTGTGTGTGTATTGTATCTGTGTATTTAAGCTAAACACTTTAAGGGTCAAAGTGAATGTGTACTCATTAACCCCACACAATACTGAGTCTATTGATATGGCAACAGTATCACAAAGGGTTTTAGCAGGTCATCAATACTATTATGAGGTTAGAACATAAAAAACAAAAGCCCCCGGCCTAATGGGGGAACTACAAAAGGGAAATGAAAAAACAAACAAAAAACCCCACAAAAACACAAAGCAAAATATCGTGCTAGAGAATATATAAAGTAGTATTTATTTGAGGGTATTTATGAAGCAGTAATTCAGCTATATCCATTAAACCAAAACAAAAAATACTAAAGTGAAGCTGAGCATTTGTTGTTTGTTTTTTTTGTTGATGTTGTTGTATTTCACACACACTGTTCTGACTCAGTGCCCACAGCGGAATTTCATTCAAGACAAATTGTCACATTTGCTTTATATATAGTCTCTACAAAGTTCTACAAAATGCCTTGTTTAGATGAGTTAGATGAGTGAAACAAGCTGATCAGCTGTTTTCTGATACAACATTCATCCTCTTTATTGCATGAGGGTGTAACCATTGATAACCTTGTATCTGTCCATTACCAGCCATTTCATTTTGCACAAATCTCCTGTTCCAAGTTTGTGTGTTTTTCAATCTGACTAGATGTAGCTTCCTTGACCATCTTCACTTTACTCCTTATGCTTGTCACTACAATTGGGTTTATGTGCTGAAAGAAATCATATCTCTCCAATTCTGAGGTACAATTTCACTAACTCAGAGATAACTCAGCTGTTGCAGTTTGTCTTGAAACAACAACTGCAATCTCCACATTTTGAATATTTTCTCAACATAGAATCACAACTTTAATCTTGAAATTTCAGCTTTATTCTCTTTTTTTCTTAATGTGGCCCTAAGACTTCTTTGTATGGAATAGATACATAAAATGAAGAAAACCAAGTAAATCCTTGTGACTAATAGCTAAAAAAGCAAAAACTACTGTGACTTGGAAACTACTGCTGTTCTTGGATTCAAAGCACTTTAAAATGGCAAATGAATGTTAAACTTAGTTTTGCTACATCTTGACAGTTCCCACAGAAATATTTCTGTTTCAACCTTTAACAGGTGGAACAAAAAAGATGTTGCTTTCCCATAGCCCCTTAAATATAGCCATTATTCATTCATGGCTAATGGAGGCAGATTATTTATTGAGAAAATGCAGGCAGTGTCTAAAAGAGAGCGGGAGGGGAAGATGGTGGAGCTGGAACAGACAGGAATATAGAGGACACTCAAAATAGTGTAGTCAGCAGTGTGTTTACAGACAGCCACTTCAACTGATAATTATAAGATATCCAGGTGAAAGCAGGCTGAAAATGCTTGCTTCACTCAGACAAAAAGAGTGGCATATCACTCAGTCATGAGGCATGGTGTAATTACACTTAAGAATATTTTATTTATCAGTTTTCTTGCTTTTACTTCCTGTCTCTTTTTTTTAACATGAGAATATCTTTCATTTCTCAAAGTAGTGATATCTTTAAAATGTCAACTCATCTTAGCCATTATAATGTCCTCCATTCAGGTGTCAGAAACTTAATTGCGTTCTAAATGAAGGTGCTGAGGCAGTATGACTTGCATAAAAAGGATCATTTATTGAGGTTAATGACTATTTTGATTGCAGTCCAAAAGACCTGTCATCTGCTCAGCCAGTGCAATGATCTACTAATCTTGCCTTAAAAAAAAAATATAAGGTATCTGAATAAGTAAATACATTTCATTTTTTATTTTCACTGCAGAAATGAGTAGGTTCTTGCTGTATAGCCAGAAAAAGTGATAAAAAAAGGAAGTGAATAGATGGAAGGACAAAGGATATGACCTGAGATTTATCTGTTTTTTCTAACAGCCTCTAAAGTTGTTTTCTTTAAACTGTGATGGTAATCTTCCATTAATCACAAGCACAAACCTTAACTCATAATTGCGTAGCTCTAAGTGTAAACACTCAAGGACAGACTGACACATCAAAGTCAGAGTTTGACAGAGCGAATAAATAAATAAATAAGTTTATTTCCTGACTCACCAGATAGTCGTGTTTTGCAAAGCTGCACTTCTTCTCTCTTGTAATTTCTGACAATCAGGTTGGTGTGCCTGCATCGGTTTGGTGGCTTCAGTGGCCTCTGAACATGGTCAACCTGGTGTTTTGAATTTCGACAGTGTTCCAGTTATCTGTCTGCTTCTGTCAACATTTTGGAATAAGGTGCTGTGTGTTGTTCTGAACTTTACCTTCAGTGTCCTTCATAGGGACCTTAATATGTGTTATCAATAATAATTAAGCATCATGTATCTGTTTTAAACCAGGATCTTGGGTAGAGTTTCATAACACATGAGGTAAAGATGTCAGGAAGCAATTTCTTTTTCGCTTGCTCATCCTTGCTCTATAACCTCTCTTGAATTCCTTAAATATTTAATTTGCTGTGTTCAGTTACTGTTATCCTTACCTCTGAACTTGCAGGAAAATCAACAGGATTTCTGCCTGCAAAAGATGTCTGTATCTCAGCTCTCTAAATTAAATTCATGCAATGCTTCACTTGAGATTGCTCCTTGACATCATGAACTTTTTATTTTAAGTAGACCAAACCATTCATCCATCCACTTTCTTTCCCTTATTCAACTCAGGGTAGCAGTGGGGCTTGAGCCTATCACAGCTGTCATAGGGCAAGAAGAAGGGGTGCACCCTGGACAGGCTGCCAGTTTGTTATTGGGTAAGACAGATAAAGATAACTATCCTATATATATATAAACACGAAAGCATAAAAAACCTTATTCATCTGTTAAATAATGTTAATGCTTTAAGTCAATAATTTTATAGAAACACAGTCTTCTGATTTAAAAGAAATAGTATTCATTGCATTGTTCCTGTCCAGGCTATTGTCTCCTGTCAAATAAAATTGAGTGTAATTATCACCGATTATCACAGCTCAGCATGTACTGAATGTCATGTTATATTGGAAAAAATAGCGACTTTCTATGGTAAATAACTGCTCATGTTTTCACCAGTACATTTATATCCTACTTTCTGCGGTGTGAGCAGTACATATTATGTATGGGTATTTAAAATTCCTTGAATAGGCACTATGTAATGTCTTCTTAACTGTCATCATACTGTGAGATTATTATTTTGTGGCTTTGTTGTGCCAGATACACACATATGCGCCTAATAGAAATATAGCACCAGCTGTGAATAAACAGTTTTCAGAGAAACTTTGTAAATCTGCCACTCCTTTAAATTATATTAAATGGCACACAGCAAAGCAAAAGTAGCCATAATGTGTCATGCTGACTTGCAGTGATTTAGGAGCTACTCTGGGTGACTCCTATGGCTCAGGCAGTGTGATCCTTTGTTGTATCAATTATCCCTGAAGTCGCTCAAGGGGTGACTTTGATATATGGTATATTACATAATGATTCCCTAGTTGGTGCTGTGTAGCACCGTACTCCTGTTGCCTTATATGAGTGTTTGTTTGTGTGTGTATAGATTTGTGCTACATTTGTACTGAAAGTAGAAATGTGTTCCACGTCAATTTTGTTGCCTACTGCCACTCTTATTTATTACAACTGGAAAGTGGCATATTTGACATGAAAATGTTTATACACAGTGCCAAAGGGGCATATTGGTATTACTGTCACAATGAAACAGCTTTGCAAACAGTCTTGGATGAATGTGTCTACGAGAGGAGATACAAAATGAATGAATAGTCCGAGTGAATCATGAATCCAAGACATGGGTTTCTTGAGTTACTAGCTTGGCTCAAATTTCAGTTTGCACAAAAAGAAAATTGATGTCACTTTTGGAGAGCGGCAGAGGCTTTCATGTTAAACAGGCATAAATATTAGCCTAATAGAGTTCAAATGTAAAGTGAAGAAGAAAGGCAGGGAGTGAGGTGTGTGGGAGTGAGGTCATTAAGGACATGTTATTTTTGAAAGTGCTGGAACTGCAGAGTTTGCTGCAGATGAGGGCTCAGAACACTGGAAACCTGGTGCACGGTCTGATTTTTGTCACAGTGTCCCAGCATAATTTTTTTTAACACCTTCAGCTTTTGCTCGATCAACGTCACGTCAGTTTCTACACAGACAATTGACATGTAAGCTTACCCAACCCAGAGACCTTATTAAAAGAGATTTTATCATTTGTGACCACAGATGTGGGTAAAAGATTCAAAATGTGTTTTTTAAGGCTTTGAAAAGATGTTCACAAAAACACACCACCTCAATTTGGTTAAAATTTGAATGATGAAAAGTTGTCTTTTCAACTTTTCACCAGTTGAAAAATAAATGCAATACACCTTGTTACTGTGGCATCAATGATTACTTTCGAGAAATTTCCTATAAACGTCTTTGCTGGTTTATGAAAGTGAGTATGTTGAAAGAATGATTGGTCTGTTTTTCTTTAGCTGTGATGGATCCATCCAAGGTCAACAGGAATAAACCCTTAAAATATGCTTAGAGGGGATACACTTTTATACTTCAAATTTACACATAAATGAGCATCTTTTTGTCGCCATCTATTCAGCAACTTGACAAGACCATTTTTAAGGGGCATCCATACAGGAATCGCTGAAGGTTGGTTATGGATAGGGCTGCCACGATTAGTCGACTAGTCACGATTACATCGACTATCAAAATCATCGACGACTGATTTAATAGTCGACGCGTCGTTTGAAGCTTTGTAAGATCACAAAAGATGCTTGAATAAGTAGTAAAATTTAAGAGTGTAATAACAAACTGAAACAGCACTGCATGTACAAGGATGCCAGCTGCCGTTAAAC
>NW_024583068.1:69073-140264 GCF_018398535.1 Haplochromis burtoni | reverse complement strand
CAGGGGCTATGTTGTCTGGGGGCTTTTGCCCCCTGGTAGGGTCTCCCATGGCAAATTGGCCCTGGGTGAGGGACCAGACAAAGAGCGATTCATAAGACCCTTATGAAAAGGACACCGAGGGAACAGTTTACCCTGCCCGGGATAGGGTTACCGGGGCCCCGCCCTGGAGCCAGGCCCGGGGAGGGTGCCCGAGGGCGAGCGTCTGGTGGCCGGGCCTTAGTCCATGGGGCCCGGCCGGGCACAGCCCGAAGAGGAGACATGGGCCCATCCTCCCGCAGGCCCACCACCCGCAGGAGGCGCCATAGGGGTCGGGTGCATTGTGTGCGGGTGGCGGCCAGGAGCGGAGGCCCTGGCGGACTGACCCCCGGCTGCCAAGACTGGCAATAGGGACATGGAATGTCACCTCTCTGGTGGGGAAGGAGCCTGAGTTAGTGCGTGAGGTTGAGAGGTACCGGCTAGATATAGTCGGGCTCACCTCTACGCATGGCTTGGGCTCTGGAACCAGTCTCCTGGAGAGGGGCTGGACTCTGTCTCAGTCTGGAGTTGCCCCTGGTGAGAGGCGGCGGGCTGGGGTGGGTATCTAATATCCCCTCGGCTTGCTGCCGGTACGTTGGGGTTTTTCCCGGTGGAGAGAGGGTTTGTTCCCTGCGCCTTAGGGTCGGGGAACGGGTCCTGACTGTCATCTGCGCTTATGCGCCGAGTGGCAGTTCAGAGTACCCAGCCTTCTTAGAGTCCCTGGGGGGGGTGCTGGAGGGTGCTCCACCTGGAGACTCTGTTGTCCTGCTGGGAGACTTCAATGCTCACGTGGGTAACGACAGCGAGACCTGGAGGGGCGTGATTGGGAGGAACGGCCTCCCTGATCTGAACCCGAGCGGTGCTCTGTTATTGGACTTCTGTGCTAACCACAGTTTGGCCATAACGAACACCCTGTTCGAACATAAGAGTGTCCATAAGTGCACGTGGCACCAGGACGCTCTAGGCCGTAGGTCGATGATCGATTTTGTAATCGTATCAGCAGACCTGCGACCATATGTTCTGGACACTCGGGTAAAGAGAGGGGCTGAGCTGTCAACTGATCACCACCTGGTGGTGAGTTGGATCAGGTGGCGGGGGAGGACGCTGGACAGACCTGGTGCACCTAAGAGTGCACCCAGTCCGCGAGATCTTCAACGCACACCTCCGGCAGAGCTTCAACAGCATTCCGAGGGAGACTGGGGACATTGAGTCCGAATGGACCATGTTCAGCGTCTCCATTGCCGAAGCTGCTGCATTGAGCTGCGGCCGCAAGGTGGTTGGTGCCTGCCGTGGTGGTAATCCCCGAACCAAATGGTGGACACCAGAGGTGAAGGGAGCCACCAGGCTGAAGAAGGAGTCCTATCGGGCTTGGTTAGCCTGTGGGACTCCGGAGGCAGCCGACAGGTATCGACAGGCCAAGCGGAATGCGGCTCGGGCAGTGGCTGAAGCAAAAACTCGGGTGTGGGAGGAGTTCGGAGAGGCCATGGAAAAAGACTTTCGGACTGCCTCGAAGAGATTCTGGCAAACCGTCAGACGTCTCAGGAGGGGAAAGCGGTGCTCTACCTGCACTGTGTATAGTGCTGGCGGAGCGCTGCTGACGTCGACTGAGAAAATTGTCAGGCGGTGGAAGGAATACTTCGAGGACCTCCTTAATCCCACTGACACGTCTTCCGAGGAGGAAGCAGAGTCTGGGGATGAGGGGAATGACCCGCCAATTTCCGGGGGCGAGGTCACTGAGGCAGTTAAACAACTCCTTGGTGGCAGAGCCCCTGGTGTTGATGAGGTCCGCCCCGAGTTCCTGAAGGCTCTGGACGTTGTAGGGCTGTCCTGGTTGACACGCCTCTGCAATGTTGCGTGGAGATCAGGGGCAGTACCTGTGGACTGGCAGACCGGGGTGGTGGTCCCCATCTTTAAGAAAGGGGACCGGAGGGTGTGTTCCAACTACAGGGGGATCACACTCCTCAGCCTCCCTGGGAAAGTCTATGCCAGGGTGCTGGAAAGGAGAGTTCGTCCGTTAGTCGAACCTCGGATACAGGAGGAACAATGCGGTTTTCGTCCTGGTCGCGGAACACTGGACCAGCTCTTTATCCTCTCCAGGATACTTGAGGGTGCATGGGAGTTTGCCCAACCAGTCTACATGTGTTTTGTGGACTTGGAGAAGGCATTCGACCGTGTCCCTCGGGGTGTCCTGTGGAAGGTGTTGCGGGAATATGGGGTGTCTGGCCCATTGCTACGGGCCATTCGATCCCTATACAACCGTTGCAAGAGCTTGGTTCGCATTAGTTTTTGCAATTACATCATTATTAAGCGCACGAATGGAAGGTAAGCTAGGTTACTATCTGACACATTTTTCTTCTGTCTACTTCTCTCTTTGATGCTACATCTTAATTGCACTGTGCGATAGATAGACATCAAAGGGGAGGTTACTTTTAAAATGTATTCCATTACAGATTACAGAATACATGCCCTAAAATGTATTCTGTAATGTATTCCGTTACGTTACTCAATGAGAGTAACGTATTCTGAATACTTTGGATTACTTAACATATTATCATGCATTTTACAACTGCATGAATGTACTATTGCTGTGTGATTTAGTACTATTACTGAAGGTTGCAGAGGTTTCTGAGTATCTTTTGGAAATTGTTTAATAGTTTTGGGGAAACATTGACCAAGAAAGCATTGTAGACCATACTCAGGGGTTAAATTCAAACTTACAGATATGGTTTGTCTAAAGACATTTTTTTACCTACTTCTATAAATGTACTTATCAATATGATTTTTTCTTGTGCAAATTAAATTGACCATTTATGTAAGTTATAATGAATTAAATTTCAGTAACAGTATTTTTTTTGTTTGTTTGTTTGTTTTGAGGGGGGGGGGGGCCACATAACACATTCCCTTGAGAAAAATAAATAAATAATTAATGAATAAATTTTTGCATCTTTATGAATCAATAAGATTATTGTCTTGGAAATTCTAAGAAATAAAAGCATGAGTTCTTGAGCAAAAACAATGAATAATTTGTACACTGAGTGATGGTCCTTGCCCAAATATCATTTTATACTATATCCTGTCCTGTCGCTTGACCTGTTGGCTGTTGACCTGTGCTAGCCATGATTCAATAACGGCTCAAGAGCTGTTATTCTGTAGCTGACTGTGACCCTGAATAAAAAGTACTTTCTACTACATCTCACTACATCTTTCCTTCTCCTTCACTATCTAATGTTTTTCTTTTATCATTCCGTTGTGGTCATGGTAAAGTAGCCAAAGAGAGATCAAGACGATAAAAACAAAGGGCACGCACACTCACACACAACTTTCACTTTTTAAAATTTGTTTACCCTTTATTTACACAGTTTGTCCCATTGAGACTCAATGTCTCAGAGAGACCTGAGAGGCCTGTTTCAGGCAAACATATTAAAATATGGCAATTAAAAAAGGTTGTACTTTCTATTACAGTTCAGGTAATATAGCGGTAATAGTAGGGTAACAAGGCCAAAACAAGAACATAATAATGTGGTCATTTCTAAGCTATTACTACTCAATTACCAAAGTAATAACCACTTAATGTCCAAGTAGCAACAGTGGTTACAGTTAAGTAATATTATTCTGAAATGTATGTAATTTGATAATAAGTGTCCCAAAACTGTAATTATGTAATACTATAATAATGTGAAAATATAGCTTGGCTATTATAAAAAGACAATAATAATAGGGTAATTTTTAACTTATTACCATTCAATTAGCTTAGTAGTTTAAGTGTGATAAGCACGCAACAGAGCTGCAAAGAGCTGGCTGCCAGTAGGTGGCAGACTGCAGCCTACTGGGAGTCTGCATGTTCTATTTTATCCGTGCATAGAGGCAAATAAGAAATAGGATACCAACTACTAATTTTAGCCACCATTTGTCTTCTCCGTGGCTTGCCTCGTAGACCCATGCTTGCATAAACGAAGGAGGACTGTGTCTCTTGTACTTATTAACTTATACCACACACAATCAACTTACACCACTGACATAGTAGCTAACAGTAGGTTAGTAGCTAACAGTGACTTAGCTACTAATACTTACAGTAGTTATAAAGATTATGGTTACATAAAAGTAAGTTTGTTGTGAAATTTGCTGATCATTATTATTGTAAATATGGAAATAAATATGAGAAGTGGGCTACTGGAACAAGAAGGCATCGGTGGGCAAGTACTATTACAACGCTATTACTAACTAAATAATAAATAATAAAATAGCTAAAAATGATCCCTACATGTGGTCAAGAATAGTGGACTTCCCATATAAGAATGTAACATCACAGCAACACAAATACGCAAAAACCTACAAATACTTTTTGTTTGTGTGTGTATATGAAAAATACTTTGTATTTCTTATATTTCACATGTGCAAACAAAGTATGAATGAATTTGTTTCAAGTGCAGCACTTACCCATATACTCAAAAATGGGAAAATTAATGCAGTATCGCATGTCTGAACTCAGCAGATTGCATTTTTTGGGAAAGAATGTGCAATTTGCAAAAAAAGGGGGAAAATTCAGAAAACATGGACTTATATAATGCATTTACAAAATATAGAACACAACCAAATCCATAAATGACTTTCAAACAGAGAAAGTTTGGAAGTCACAAATATTTGCATTACATTGCATTGATTGACAGTTATCCACAAGACGTTGTGGGGATATGATGCAAACAAATAGCTCCAGCTAACACTGAAATTGTGCATGAACTATGTGAAAAAGAATAGCAGGTGAAGTTACTTAAGAAGACCTGTAGTCTGCACATGGAGCATTATTGTGAAAATACAGCACTTGATTTTATACTATCTGACCTGTAAAAATGCTGGAAGCACAATCGTCATACAGTTCTAGCACCTTAAAAAAAGAATTTAAGTCTACATTTCAAATATATTGCATATTACATCAAACAAACTCGATCCATAATGACAACAAAAGTACTGTTCTGATATATCTGACCAATTGTATTGAAATGTTTTTGTTTTGTTTTTTTCGTTTTTTTTTTTGTTTTTTTTTTTTTTTTGCCTGTCCCGTTTGGCTCTTTTGCCTCAGAATTATTGTCTAAAGGCGAAAGAAAGATGCCCAACGGATTTACTTTACCAAATGACCATCCCAGCCTTGCCGTAATGGTCTATTTGATTCACCTTTTATTGTTTATTTTATTTTTTATTTTCACTTCGTATAATACGGGACAGATCTTGAATGAGGAAAAGAAAAGGGAGAAAGAAAGAGGGAAAGAAAAACAGCGAGAAGAGGGACGGGGATAAAGGGCAAAAAACAAAAACCAACAAAAAGCAGACAAAAAAAATACATATATCAATCACCTGGATCACCTGTTGAGAAAGAAAGAGAAAAAAACAAAACTATAATATTAAACATTGATTTTTTTTTTTTTTTTTTTTTTTTTTTTTTTTTTTTTTTTTTTTTTTTTTTTTTTTTTTTTTTTTTTTTTTTTTTTTTTTTTTTTTTTTTTTTTTGTTGCAGCACGTAAGATCAAGCACACAGTGTGCTTTGAGGTAGGAGCCAAAAAGGGTGTAGTTTGTGTGGTGTGATCACCCGTGTGTACACCTGTGAGCATGAGACGCGCTTGTTTTTAAAAGGTTCCTTCATGTAATGATCTGCTAGAGGGTGTGGGGGGCCACAG
Organism: Haplochromis burtoni; assembly: GCF_018398535.1. NCBI lineage: Eukaryota > Metazoa > Chordata > Actinopteri > Cichliformes > Cichlidae > Haplochromis > Haplochromis burtoni. Next base: position 134,580 of record NW_024583068.1, on the reverse strand, counting down.
CCCCGTCCTCCAGGGCATGAAGCAGGTATGGAGGAGATCAAAACTCCAGACATCCAGAGGCCCTCAGAACACAAGAGACCAAGGAAGACCAACAGAGGGGCAGCCGCGCCACTGTCCCAGAAAGAGCTGAGGAGAGTCCCATGCGGAGCGCGGAGCAGGGGGGGGGGGGGGGGGGGGGGGGGGGGGGGGAGGCCGGGGGGGGGGGGGGGGGGTTGCAGTGACGTGCCCGTGAGCTCCGCCGGCAGCCAGCTGTGCCAGAGTGACCGAGCCCCAGGCCGAGAGGCCGAGGGCACCCCACCCCCGAAGTGGCCCGAGCGAGCCCCAGGCTCCAGGCCCCGACAAGCAGCCACCAAGGAGTGAGCCGGTGTGTACCTGGACGCCCATCCCCGGACACAAAGAACCACCAACGCACCGATGTCTTGTTTTTATTTCATGTTATTATGTTGGGTAGTATTACATTTTCTCGGAAATGAAAGAGGAAATAGAAAAAGAACAAACAGCTGTTATGAGAATTTTAATTACTCTTTAATGTTGAACATTAGTGAAAGACGGCATTATTAGGCTATGTGTCAGAGTCAGAAAAATATGAGCACTTGCATATGTGTATAACACATTGTGTTGAGTTATAGCCCTTATTATGACGCCCCAAATGCCACATTGTCACCATCGAGAGTTTCCTTTTCCCACCCCGTTGATTTATAATGGAGATACACAGTTAAATACCTAAGGACAAATTGTCAGTCTTCTGCCAGCAGCATGAACAGTTTACAGTAGAAGGCCATAAACTGGATTTATGCTAGGAATGTTGCTGAAAGTGAGGATCCCTGGGACACACAAACCCCTCCACCACGATAAGGTAGCAATTCAAGGAGGGAGCAAGTAATCTATAATTACAAAATGAACTAAAATAAAAAAATTCTGTCAGTGGCATCATGGGAAGTCTGTGTAGTATACAATGTTTTTTAAAGGATCATTAAGTCGGTATTTGAAGATGCAATTTGACACAAATGAGAGAGATTGAAATTCAGTAGACTGATAGAGGTATAATCAGTTATACTGAGAAGAGGGGTGAAATTCCCTATGGTTGTGGATGTGTGCTGCATGCCAAAGTGGAGAAATTACTGTGCCTATGTCTTACATGAATGTGGTGTGTATCTGTACTCCCACAAAAGGGAGCAGTAATTAAGATTTGTTTCATTTCTGCATAGCTATTTTGTTTCATTTAGAATGTCTGCACAGAAGAGTAGGCACAGAAGAATAAATGCACTCACATAGTTCTGACAAGAAAGTTTTCTTCTAATGTACCAATACTTGAATAGAATACGTTAAACAACAAACCATAAGGAGAGGATGAAGAATAAAAGCAGCACAAGCAAGAAAACAACACAAACAATTTTTTTTTAAAGGGTGAAAGTCGAGGACGATGAGTGAGGAAGTGAAGAGAGTTTGCTGAGTTGCTGCTGAGTGCAAAAATTTGTAAAGGTCAAAGAAAATAGTTCCTTGTGAGTTATCAAACTACCGGCTGTCAAGAAACGAAACTGCTAACTGTATATAGCAGAAAGTTTGTGGCTTATAATCAAGAATGTGTTTTCCTGGGGCATAACTTCTTACTAGTTAATCAGGCTTTCTTTTTTTCAGTTGTATTGCTGTAAAATGTGCTTTATATTTTAAGTGTAAGAAAGGCTTCTTGGCAGCCACCCTCACGCTGAGATACTTTCTGATGAGCTCAGGTGAAGATCATCAGATTTCTTATTTTTCTTAAAAAAAAAAATGCTACACATCTAACTAGCAAATCATATAAATTATGCAATTAAAGGCAATTTAATTATATGTAAGCAGTAAATAACATAATAAGTAATATTATTGTCAGGTGACTTAAAAAACAAAAAATTTATCACCTTCTTTTCTGACCCAACTTGGTCTGTGTCCTTGTTGGCTCTGAATTAGAGAGGAGAAATGAGGTGTAAAGAGAGTTATTTAACCAGACAGCTTCAATCTGACAGCTCCGATCTGACTTAATGAACTGAACAACTGACTGATTGACTAACTTATTGTATAGGGCTATAGTCGGCTGTTTTGCTGACTGGCAGTTAAAAAATAACAAAGCTCTATGGCCAAGCTACCTTACTTACAGAGAAAGAAAAGAATAATTTATTGGTTGATTTTCTTGATTCCTTTGTTTTCTGACTCTTGGCAAAATGGCTTAGGATTAACAGGGCAGTTTACAGACTGACAGTGCAGCAGGATGCTACTCTCTGATTGTTTTCCAGTTTTATCTCCATTTGTCATCTTTTTTATGTCTTCTTTTTCTCCTCCTTTTGGCTGCTTCTTTAAGGGTCACCCAGCGGATCATCTGCCTCAATTTCACCCTGTCCTTACCACACTTATCACACTAGCCCTCTGCATGTTGTCCTTCACTGCATCCGTTAATCTTCTCCGTGGTCGTCCTCATATCATCTTACCTTGCAGTCCCATCTTTAACATCCTTTGTCCAATATATCCTCCATTCCTCCTTTGCACATGTCCAACCCATCTCAACCAGAGTAGCAGCCACCATTAATGGTCATTTTATTTGCTGAGATGAAACATAACAGTTTATTATCCTTTTTTTTAATGTGCTGAACTTTGAAATGAGTTAAGCTCTGAGACTGAACATGAATGGCCTTCTGCGGAGAAACCCATTTTAACTGCGCTTTGGGAAGAGAAGAGAAAGCTGTGGACATAAAAGCACACACACACGCACACACACACACATACACTCTACTAAGGGCTAGTGGCGTTGAGATAGTGGAAGGGAGCTACACACAAAAAGTAAGCAATCATGGAAGTACATGTGTGGGCTGTATCCCTGCAGGCGTAACCCCCCCACAGGAGCCTCAGACCCAACATAAATTATATTGAAATTAAATAGTCTACATGTAAATTGCATTTAAATTACCTAGGGCACACATTTAGTATTAAGCCCCCACTCTATTCTTCTCGTGGAAAATTTTAATCAGTGTGAGTTGACAGCGTGACATGTCTTGATTACCACAGCAGGTCCTGCTAGGGAGTTGTATTAGCTTGTGCACTTAAGTTTCTATGTTACATGACATGGCAGGAAAAAAGATTTGGAATTAGTATTTAGTGATAAATGTTTATTATGTCTCTTAATGGGAATATGAAAGAACGTGACAGGACATGGATTTAACAGAAAACCAGAGAATCCATGAATTCTGTCAAATATGTGTAACGGAATGGTGTGAAAACCATCACAGGCCACAACACCAAGAAAAGCACAGTGGGGGGGACTGTGGAGAAGGCAAACGAACTCAACAACTTCTTCAACAGGTTTGACCAGCCCACAACCCCCCCACCCTCACCCTCACCTTTACTACAGAGTCCTCTCCCCACTCTCCTACCTCCCTCGCTTCCCCCCCTTCCTGACACCATGACACCCCCCTCCTCCAATCCCTCTCTCAGCAGCAAGACATCTCCCCCCCTCCCCTCCTCCCAAACATCTCCCAGTGTCACAGTGGATCAGGTCAGGAGACAACTGAGGAAGCTTCGCCCCAGAAAGGCAGCAGGCCCAGACAAGGTGTGTCCTAGGATGCTAAAGGCGTGTGCTGCTGAACTTGGGGAGCCGCTACAACGAGTCTTCAATCTCAGTCTGCGACTGGGGAGAGTGCCCGCCCTATGGAAGACATCCTGCATCGTCCCGGTCCCCAAAAGGAACCGGCCCAATGAGCTGAATGACTTCCGACCGGTGGCACTGACGTCACATCTTATGAAGACTCTAGAGCGGCTCTTCCTCAACCTCCTCCGACCACAGGTACAACATGCCCAGGACCCACTACAGTTTGCATACAAGGCGGGTGTCGGAGTGGAGGATGCCATCCTGTACCTCCTACACAGAGCCCACTCACACCTGGATGGGGGAAAAGGCACGGTCAGGATCCTGTTTCTTGACTTTTCCAGTGCCTTTAATACCATCCGGCCCTGTATGCTTCAGGAAAAACTGAACAGGATGGAGGTGGACCCCTGCCTGGTGGCTTGGATCTCCGACTACCTCACCGACAGACCACAGTACGTCAGGCTGAAGGACATCACGTCTGACACTGTGGTCAGCAGCACAGGAGCACCACAGGGAACTGTGCTGTCCCCTCTTCTCTTCACCCTGTACACCTCTGACTTCTGCTACAACTCTGAATTATGCCACATTCAGAAGTTTGCAGACGACACGGCCATCATGGGGTGTATCTGGGATGATCAGGAAGAGGAGTACAGAAGTCTGGTGAGGAACTTTGTCGCATGGAGTCACACAAACCACCTGCAACTCAACACCTCAAAGACTAAGGAACTGGTTGTGGACTTCGGGAGGTCCAGAGAAGGTCCACTGCCGGTTCAGATAGAGGGGGAGGAGGTGGAGGTGGTCAACAAGTACAAGTACCTCGGGCTGTGGGTGGACAATAAACTGGACTGGTCATGCAACACAGAGCACCTGTATAAAAAAGCCCAAAGCCGACTGTACTTCCTCAGGAGGCTGAGGTCTTTTAACATCTGCAGGAAGCTCCTGAGGATGTTTTACCAGTCGGTGGTTGCTGGAGTACTTTTCTATGCTGTGGTGTGCTGGGGGAGCAGCACAGCAAAGAAGGACTCATCCAGGCTGGAGAAACTGATCAGGAAGGCTGGCTCTGTGGTCGGCATGAAGCTGGACACTCTGGTGACAGTGGCAGAGAAAAGGACACTAAAAAAACTGCTGGACATTATGAACAATGCTGGGCATCCTCTGCACACGGCCATAAACAATCAGAAGAGTCTGTTCAGTGACAGGTTGCTTCTCCCCAAGACAAGAACTAACAGACTTAAAAACTCCTTTGTCCCACACGCCATCAGACTGTTTAACTCCTCTCTGGAGGGGAGAGGGAGGGGAAACAGGAGGACAAAGGAGGGGGGAACAACTAAGCTGTAGTGCCTCTTCACCTCACTGTACAATACCTTTGTGCAATACTTTTTGTAAATAGTCAACAGTGCAATAGACTCAATACTTGAAATGTGCAATTCACTTGTATTTTTATTTTTTATTCCTATTTATTCTATTTATCCCCTTCGTATATTTTATTTATATTTGTCTCTGTATTTATATATTGTGTGTGTATGTGTGTGTGTGTGTGTGTGTGTGTGTGTATATATATAATATTCTGTAACTGTAACTTCTGTCGGTGCTGTGCTTTTTGGAAATCGAATTTCCCAGAGAAACCCACCCGAGGGATTAATAAAGTTCTATCTTATCTTAACGTATAGCTGATTTATTTTCTAAGTTTGATTTGTAAATATGCCACTGACAAACTCACACAAGTTTGACTACATTGGTACCCCTTAAGTTCTCGGATGCAACAATCAACCTTGGGAGCCAATGCCACTTTTTTGTTGGTAGGCACTAATAACTGCATAAGAAATCCCACAAGATCCATACTACTTTAGAAATGTTCAGACCCAATGGTAGAGCCATCAGAATCTGGCTCTTGTTGAAGTTGTTCACTCTTTTTTTCTGATTTAAGCACATTTAAGTACATAACTTCAAAACCTGATTCTACCTAGAATTGGGTGTATCCATTATGTTGTCACTCCAAGTATCTGTAGCCTCTGTGTTTCTACAGCTGTTTAGATATACAGAGGAACACTAAGGTACATGTGTGTTCTTCTGGCAGCAGCTCTTTATTTGCTCAATAGTTCAGCTTTATAACACAAAGGACTTCAATAAGACAAGAGAAGAGAAGAGAAGGAGACATATCTGCATATAGTATTATGCTAGCTGTAAAATAATAACCTTCAGAATGTATTTTTGCAAATGATTTGACAGCTAGTCCATGTTTTGTAGTTTTTCACAAGTATATTATATTTTTTAAAAAAATGTTTCCATTGTTTCTTCCATTAAAAAACAAAAGAAGTCCAGAGCTAGGGTTATAGTGACTCTTTGTCAATGAAAACTTGAGCATTGCTGGTTTGCTGTTTTTTTTTTTGTTTGTTTGTTTGTTTTTTAAGAAATGAAAAAGTGTGTAAAACTGGTAAATGAGTTATTTACCAGTTATTTGATTTTCTGTATCTCACAAATATGTTTTGGTACAATCATAATACTTTTCTTTCAAAATGTATCATTTGCAAATGTGATTACAAACATCAAAGATGTCCTTTTCCCCGATGTTAAAAAAATCAACTGACCAGAAGGCTTGACTTCTCTCAGACTTGCATAAATCCTATGTACCAAGACTTTGCACAGGAACTAACCTTACTGCCAGTAAAGAAATAATGGAAATTAAGTTGCTTCTTCATTTGGCTTAACTTGAAGCTAATTGTATAAGTCATTTTATAAGGTGTATATGGATAAAAAAAATCTTTATGGATAACAGAGACATGTATGCGCTTTCACTCATGTACTTTTATTCAGTTATCCTCCTCACTTCCTTATACTGCATTAAGGCAATGGAAGGGTGTTACCCTTTGACAAAGGGAATCACCATTTTTCCACTACTTGGGGTTTCATTTAACTGTTTTCCAACCTTCATTTCTTGCATACTTTCCATTTTCCACTGCCCCTTTTCTTATCCAGTCTTATATTGTTATCCAAGATGACATTCCTCTCCACTTCTCTCTTTATCTTTTCCTTATGTATTAATACCTCTGCTCCCCTGTCATTCCTAATCTTACCACTTCTCCTTCCCTTTTTTTCACGTATTAACCTCTCATCAAAACTCACCCCTCCATCACTCATATTCCTCATAAATCTCACCTCAGTTAGCTTTTCTTTATCTGTTTTGTCCCTCCTCTCCTCTCCTGCAGAAAACGGGATTCTCTCCTGGTGACATTCATAAGACTGTAGTGTCAGCAAGACACTAACCATATGCCAGTACAACGATGCAGCAATGCCATTAATACACACTATAAAGCGCTGAGCTGTGATTATGGCAGTATGCTAATAAAAGAGTTCTGTGAAGGCAGAGCTGGCAGAGTTGCTCAATATAAGAGGGCAAAGAAAAGGGATAAAACGGCTGTATAATTACAGGAGTGGGATGTGTGTGTGTGATGCGGGTGTTAAACGTGTGTATATGTGTGTGGGCATGTCAATGTGGTTTTCCAGTGTGATAAAGTGATTTCATATGAGAGTGTGTGTGTGCATGTGCGTGTGTATGCTTGTGGTTTCGTATGTGTGCCAGATCTGTAAAGGGCCTCTTATCTGCTGCCCAGAGTTAGTCAATAACTGGCACCTTCTCTTCATAACTACCTCAGTTAAAAAGTCCTGAGTTTTAATTTACTGGCTTGTTCTCTGCCCTCATGAATGTTGCTGCAATACACTGCTGGCTGGACAGATGGGTAGTTGTTTATAACCATTTGCACAAAACGTTTACTGTCCATATTTGTTTTTGCATCAAAATATAGTTGTTGTTTGTTGTCAGTGTCTTAATGAACTTCCTAAATCTTTTGTCCCAAATCGTAAAAGTGCCCTGGATGTCAAAGAAGCTGACAACCTTTCAGTCAGCTCATTTACAAGAGCTAAGTCTGAACCTGATCCCAAACCGTATCTCAACCCTGAAAAGAGGGTTTGGGATGACCAGCCACATGTCCTCACTTGCAAAAAATGTCTCCTCCCACCACATGCCTCAGCTTCTAAAACTCTGCACCTAAAGAATTGCAGTACATGGGATCACCCACATACACACATACCACAGAACCATTAGTGAGTCAAGCTCAGTCCTGTCATTAAGTCTGGAAACTGTGATCAAACAAGTGTTTCACTAATGATCTGCACAATTTTTTTTCTAAACCACTATCATATGCTTGCGCACTTATTTACACTCAGACCACAGCTGAATTCATTTCTCTCTGTAATCCATCACTGTCTGGATAGATGGTTGGACACAAACATCACACAAGTGGTACATATAAAATATAAAAGAAGGTGGTGGTGGGTGGGACATACTAAATGTGACGTAGTTCTATAGAATTAAAACTTTCAATTCAAGAAATAAATAAATGAATAAAATAGATCTATAATAACATATCTTTTGTTTCTCGGTTATCCTGCAGGAAGCAAATGCAGGACAAAATCAAAATCAAATATTTGCAGCTAAGTAATTCAAAAAAGGCTCAACTCAGGTAAGAGTTTCTTCCGGTAAGTATCCAAAGACATTTTACTAGGAAGTACTTGCCTGTGCTCTATGCTTTCAGCTGGGAGCACAGGCAAGTATTCTTCATGTAAGGGCAAAGCAGGAATCTACAATTCTCTTTCCCACAGGACTAAGGTTTCCAATCCTGAATTCTCTGGGAGTAGGTAGGTATTCAGCAGACAGATGTGAGAATGGGTCAGTCAGATCACAATATGAGGCAGGCTTTTCCAACAGGTTCCCTCTGAGGAATAAGGAGATCAATGTGTAAATACAAGGCCACCATATTCAAAGCAACCCAGGTAACCAAAGCAACAAGCAGAAAGCCATATAAGTAGGATAAAAACTCTGGCAAGGAGTCGGTGAAAGATGCAGCAGAACTCCTGTGCTGACTGAAGATGGATAGCAGGTGAACCTTCGTGGGGCTTCTTGAAACCATTCCCACTACTGCAAGAGACAGACAGTAAGAGAGACAGAGAGAAAGAAGACCTGGGGACAAGGGGTGGGTTTTGATTATCGATTTTCTGATTAAAAACGATTTTGGCTTGAATAAAGCGATATCGATTCATTAAAATCCTGAATGTATGGTTTTAATATATAAATCTATTTTGCCAGAAATGCCAGATTCTCAGGTTAAAACCTCACTAAACTGTTTCGACAACCACCAAACAGCTAAAACATAAAATGAGAGCAGGTAAAGTGATTCGCAAAAAGACGTAAACACAAAGCCATGACCCGACGCATCAGAATTAGTGAGATGTGGGTTTCAACCCCGGCGTACATGGACATGCCGTCGGGGTTGAAAGCCGACAGTTCACAGATTTCGATGCATCGGGTCAGCACTTTGGAGCTAATGCTTAGTGGGCTATCTACTTTATATCAATCCTAATTTTAAAAATATTTGAAAAAAAGATGAATGAATCTTGTCACTTCTCATATGTGCTTTAATTTGATACACAGTCCATACTTTCCACACTTATTTTACATCTCAAAACAAGCACATCCAACTATAACTCTTTTTTTGAACACTTAGTCTATCATTTTGATTTCAAAACCAGTACAGGTGCTCACTGTCTGCTGTACTCTGAAGAATTCCAGATTTTTTCCAGGCCCCTTTAAGTCTTATATCTAATGGACTTAATGCAAAAAGGAAGGGGGGAGAGACGAGAGCATGCAACAAAATATGCAGCAGATGCTCTGTCTTAGGATCTATCAAGCTGTTATTAAAACTTTTGTCATTTGATGTTAAGGGTAACCAAGGAACAGTTGGGCAAGAAACTGGATTAGCGTGAATCGAGGGAAAACTTCTTTTTTTTCTTTTTACATGAGAGCCCGTTATGTTGTGCAGCACAAGCACAGCAATCCATCTGTGTGCAGATAACAGGCCCTGAAAAGAAAATTATAATCAGTCTCGGGGGAGAAAAGAGGGCACTGCTCATCCACTGCAGCCAAATATCCTCATTTATAAAGAGACCATTAAATATTTTAAAAGCAAAGTGGCTTCCCAGCCTGTTCACTGTGATTGGATTGAGGAATTTCTGTTGATTATTTTCTTGCCTCAGATTCCACCAATGTTATTTTCATTCTTTTCATCACAATCTTTAAATTGTCCTTACTTTACAACCTTGGTTTTATTTCCCGTTTCTCTCTCTCTCTCTTTCTCTTTCTTTTTTCCTTGCCTCTCTCGCCCCGCTCCTGATTTTTTTCACCTTTGCATTTCTGTCCTTCTCTGCTCTTCCAGCCACAGTCAATTTTGTAGTTGTGAATCGATAGTTGTTAACATAGTTGTACCCTACAGCAGCTTCACACTTTGTACGCACACACTGCACAATTTCCCTTTGCTCACTGATTGAGTATATTAATGTCAAGGCCTTACTCTAAATGCCTGAAGCCGGCTACTTGATTGGTCAATACCCAGCTGCCTATGTCCTAATTGGCTGGCCTATGAGGAAGAGCAGAGGGACTTACTACTTCATTAAGAAGCAGAGAGATGTGAAGATTGGTCTCTATTCACAGTGTATGTGTGTGCTTGGCTGTCTTGCTTTTCTCAGCTCATTTCTGCCCTGCCAATAAATCCATGCTTACACAGAGGCCTTGATATTTAATATCCTCGCCCTGAAAAAGAGCGCTGCACATTTGGTTTCCATGAAAGCCAAGCTGCCAGGTTAAAAAAAATAAGTTTGGTGTTTGGTTTTGTTTTTAAAGTACTAAAATATAGTGAAAACAAAAATTTTAAAAAAGGTCAGCTTTTCTCTACATTTTAGTGACTGAAGGATTATAAAATCAACGAATAAAGGTATTTAACTTGTTGATAGCTAATGTCACTCTGTCATTACCTCCAAACCAAATCCAACTTCCTTTTTTTCCAAAACTCTCTGCAGGTAAGCTGAGACTCAGCACTCACTTTATCCTTTTTACTTGTACTGTCACCTATTTCTCTCCGTTATCCTATCCACTCTACTACTCTTCTGCTCTTGCCTCAATTTGTTTCCATCTTCTCTCTTTATCTTCAGCAAGGCAGCGACCGCCTGCCAGCTCCCTCACACTGTCATTCGGATGAGACTGTCAGCACAATGTCTTTTATGTGAATGAACCCACTGGGTTGGAATTCACAAACCATAAAGCCAAGGAAAAGTACTACCAATCTGACAGATTGTGGTAGTACGACATGTGCATGCAATTTTCCTAAGTGCTTTTATGTGCGTGCATTGTGGAAGTTGGAATCAATCATGTGTGCAGGCCTGTTCCTCATGTGTGCCTGTGCTTGATGTCGCCTCATGCCTTTGCAGGATTATTTGTATGTTGAGAAGATAACTGGAGCACTGTAATTATCACTGTCAGTGCCAAAAGAGAGTGTAAGCTCATGCAAGTGTTAGCTGTTAAAATACCTCGATGATGTTACTGCAACAACCTACCTTCCCACACACACACACACACATACACGCAATACTTGTGTTTAAAAAAAAACCCCAAACTTATTTTACTACTATGCTAGATTTAGTTTTAACCCATTTTAACCTTATTAGTGATTATTTAATGCAATTCATTAAATTAATTTCATGTTTTTATCTATTATTAACATGTAATATTATATATATAATTATTAGCTGGGATTAGGATGAAAAAAGAAAATGCATCCTTACAATCTTTACTGCAAATAAACTGTTGATGAACCTAAAACAAACCCCCAAAACTGTCAACCAACACATCACCTCACAGTCCAGAAAAACATTTGTCTATTTTAGGGAGAGAAAAAAACAGCGATTCTTGATAAGAAAATATTACTTGAAATATACTGATTTATTTCTACATTTCCACAAACACACTTTTTTTTTAATCTTCAGTCTTGAAATTGTTGCCTAATTCAAAAGCCAATGTGAATCCTTAAAGTGGGAATAATCTTTTTTTCCAGTGTGCTCAATTCAATAATCTCACCTGGGATTTCTTGGCATTTCAAAATGCAAATTGTCACCTCCTGTGGCCATTTTAAACCCTCACTTCCAATTGGTGTTTTAATCATTTTTATTACCTCTGCAAACCTTTAATCATACTCATGCATGGCCATTCTGCTGTGAAATGCTTTGCTAGAAATCTCAGCTCACGACAGTTGGCTAATTTGTCTGATGATGAGAAGATACTACATATACATGTAGATGATAAATCCCACATTCTGTCCACTAATCTGCTTTCATAATATCTGTTAAGTGGTTGACTCAAGATCTTTTCTATCTATTATGATCATTGTTGTACCTATTATGTAGAGCTTCATTGTTTTATTGCCAGTGAAAATGTAGGACTTTCTTTCTCTTTCTCATAGGTAAAAGAACCCCCCGCCACCACCACCACCACCACCACACACACAGACACACACAAAAGAAAAAAAACTGTGGAAAAATGTGAGCAGGGACTCGTTATGTCAGAAATCTTGAAAATGTGTTGCACGATGACATGAATCAAAATAATTATTTATTACCTGTGTGTATTTCAGAATGACAATTCCTTGTTTTATGACTGTATTTGTATGCAAGCATCGCATGACTTTACGCTGTCGTACGCTGTCTCTCCTACACGTGAAATCTCCTACACATGAAACATTGAAATCTTCCTTATGTGGTCAAAATGTTGAGCTACAAAATCCAATAAATCTTGCATGCTGGCGAAAGGCAAGCAGCTCAAACATGGGGATGTACGGATGAAGAGAGATAGCTGTCTTGTATTAGTGTGTCTGTGTGAAGGAGAATGAGACAGGACGTGACAGAAAAAGCAAAGCTTGTGTGCATGTAGGTTTGATGTCAGTGCTTCAACCAACAAAGACAGAGTGAAACACTGCTCTAAACAGACACGTACTTTACACACAATTGGCTGAGTTCACAAATACTTCTGAAGCTTTTTTCAAATCATGCGACACACACAATGTTGTTTATTTTGAGTGAAACAGTGAAAGTTTAAAAATAACTCTCACCACCTCAGTTTTAACACTAACCTCCTGTTTCAAACTTTTTCATACTGATAATAATTATTGTATTATTATATTTATTTTTGTTAACTCCAAAGAATGAGCTCATATAACATTTATTTCAAGCTTTCATAGAGTCTTTTTAGTTGTTGGTCTGCTTCACTGCTGTAGCTCTGCATTTGCTTATCACTGCAATAACCAGCAGACTGATTTTGAATGATTTTTTACAAATCCACAATGTTTTATTGTTATGCAAGTTTTGGTACAGCTCCTCTGCTCATCTCTATAGTGTGTGTCCACTTGCATAACAGTTCTTTCTTTTTAAACAGTCATTCTAAAAGTGCATGTGAAGAGCAATTGGTAGACATTTCCCATGTCAAGTGATGGATTGTGTGTGTCCCAAGGTCATACCTCCAACTATCTATTACATACTGTTGAGCCGTCATAACTAAGACCCGAGCTAAATCCATCAGTGAGCACCCACACATATATTGCATGCAAGCAGAAACACATATACTTATGCATAAAATAACTTTAGACAAAGTCCCTGAAATTAACCATTTTCATTGTGAAATGTGGGTGATAAGAATCAGGACATCTCTTCCTGGAATTACACAGAAAACATTCTTCTTCTGTATTTTAAATCGAAACAACACGGCATCTTTGCCTTTACACTAAACTCATATGAGCGCCATATGTTCTGATGTTATGTAGGCGACCCTTGCCCTTGTAAGCAGTAACTAAATATTTATGTAGTTGTTGTCTTATCTGTAGGATTTGTTGAGTACTTCTGCTAGTGGATATGTAAAGTTGTAAGAAAAAAACAAAGACAACACTTGTTTCACCTCCAAATATTTAAGCTTGTGTGTACTCAAGACATGTAACCCTTTGACCTTCAATGTGCCTATCAGAGCAGCATTTCCTATCATCCAGTTCACCATATTAGAGACTACTGTACCTTTGATGAAAACCTTGGAGCACAGCTTTTAATTTGCTGAGTATATTCATTCTCTCCACAAGATTAACTTTTTTCCCCCACTTTTAGAACTCCATTAAATATCATGTTGCACAAAGTCAATGTCATTTTGATTTACTTATACAAACAACCATTATATGAAATAAAATTATATGATGGAAAAAAACTGTTTCCTGGATTTCGGCAACACAATTCTCAGAAAAGCTCAAGCTTGGATTATACATTCCTGTGTTTAGTTTTCTTTCCCCTATGATTTGTTCAGTAGTATCTGGTTAATATTTGACCTTACAGATGTGCTTGTTTTCCTTACACATCCAGATCTCCTAGTGCCTTGAGTATTTCACCAGAATCTTGTTGTTTAGATATTAATAGTGTTTATTCCCAAGCACCAACCTGTCTCATACTGAGCACAGAAAAGCATTCTCAGCATTCAAAGAATTTTTCAGCTTTAAAAGCAGGTAATGTAATTCAATAATTCTAACCATCGCTCTGTGTGTAGTACGGAAATGTTTGTGTGCCTGCATGCAAGTGAAGATTAGCTCTGTAGTGATCTAAGCAGCAGAGACTCCGTCCTGCTGCCAAGATCCCATTGGTAGGGAAACAAAAATCTTTAGACAAGGTTCACAGAAGGGTTATTTCCACCTGTAAGTGCTCAAGGCTGTGTCAAGCAATTGATAATACTCCAGTCAAAAACAAAAAAAAGCATCAGATGGATGTCAGCTTTAAGATTCATATAATTGATGCGCAATTCAACTTTGTAAGCCCTTTGGCTGATGGATGTAGATCGTGTCTGAGGTAATTTGTAAGGAGAAAGACATTTCAGAGTGCCATTATCATTCATTTTAGCTGATTATGACTCGTGTGATTAATGTGGTAATCTATGGCGCATGTCTGACTCAGTTCATTCAGCTTTATTAACAAGTGAGGAAAATTACAATGCATAATTAAAGAACAGAGCAACATTGTGAGTTTTATACTGTGTGGTTTGTTTGTGCAAGAATAAAACTAAAAACCATAATAGAGAGAAATCTGGCTATTGAATAATTTAAAAGCTTTGTCATGCAGTGCTATCATTGCCTGTACACTTTTTTAATTAATTGGAGTTATTAAGCTTTTTAGATTTTGTAATGCAAAATAATTTCTAACATTTTTAAGTGGGTGAAATACCTTAAGTTATTATTAAGAAAGGGAGGAACAATATTGCAATAAATAGCAATAATAGCAATAAAGTCCTGGGTCCAAATCTGTCAGCTGAGCATTTGTTCCTCACAGACATGAGGTTGGGTTTACTGGTGATTCTAAATTGGCTGTAGATGTGAATGTTAGTGTGAATGGTTGCCTGTCTCTCTGTGCGTTTTAGTCCTGAGACATACTGGTGAACCTAAACCTAAATATCGTTAAGACTCCATTTATCTTAAACGATGAATTTACTATTTTGAATGAATGGGATAACTTCTCAAGACTGTTGAAAATGGCAGAATAAATATAAAAACAATTTCAAAAAAATAGTTTTGTATTCCTCTACAATGGCACCTCAGTCATTACACCAGTGTACAAGCCACACTGTTCCTAATTTCTTCACCTACGGCAATACTGAAAAGAATGGAGAAGGCTTCTGGATCTATTGAACAAGTTCATTAATTTCAAAAGATATCAGAGAGATTAATAATCAAAATCAGTGAAGACAGAAAAAAAACAAAACATCCAGCATCTTCACTTAGAGAGCACTGAAAATGGTCAGCTACCTTTGTCCTGCGCAAGCAGCAGAAATGAATGAACCAGGCACAGATACTAAAAATCCCTTTGCAAATGGAAAGAGAAGCAATAATGAAAGGCATGTGTAGTGGCTTGGCAAATCGTATGCAAGTGAGGGAGTTCTTCCTTATCTCAGGCTCATGTCCTTCATCCAGAGACAAGCAAATTCCTAAGGAATTCTTAGCTTGATTCAAAAAGTCGTCAACAGAAATGGTGGGTGACGTATACATTGCTCGGTCAAAATGATGACTGCTATTATCATTAATATTAGTATTAGAATATGTTTTAAGGAATATTTAAACTGAATATTGCCTCTAACTCTGGTATTGACATCCTTCAACAATAGTCAGTGGACATAATATGTAATAAAAAGCTGAAGGAAAAAATGTATAGACAGCAATCCTAGTTCATCAATCCAGACGTCAAGGCTGAATTTATAGAGCTGAGCAACTACTGGAGCCACCCTGCCGATCTTCATGGGAGTAGACTGTTTTATGCTCCCAAACAAGATAACACTGAGGTGATTTATCAACAGAGATTAGATCTCTCATCAATGGGAGATCAATGGCTGATTTGAACTCTCTCTTTTATGAAGGCCAAACCACCTTTCACACAAGTTACTCCAGCCACATCCAGTCTGTGAATGTAATTTATGACGAGGATTATATTTCAGTTCAACACAAGATCCGTGCTGATCTTTAACTTCCTCCCACATAAACACAGATGACTGGTAGTCACAACTGATTTAGTACATGGGGTTTACATTTTTATTTCATGGGTTTTATGAAGAGATATTTAGGAGCCATGCCTGTCATCTGGTCCTAATCAGCGCAGCTTGTGGTTTAATACAGTTGGTTTGGCCAAGTCTTTCACTTTTTCACTGCAGTGTTTCACATTAGTTACAGTATGGGAAAGTGGGCATTAAGAAATGTGTGACAGAGAGAACGAGACAGTGGAGACATGTGGTTTGAAACGGTTTTTTGTGCACGTGTGCATGCATGCCAGTAAGAAAAAAATGTGTGAGAGGAATGAGTGGAAATCACTGGTACAGACACAAGGGGTGCTAAAATCAATTTAATTCATTCTGTTTTTTTAATAGCTCTGCAGACCTCAGTGACCCATCTCACTGAATTTCAAGAGAAAGTTCCAGTTGCAAGACGCTTGACTCCTGTGATTAGGTAGGAAGCAAGATTACACAGGTATGACTGTGAAAATTGAAGCTTGGGATGACTTTCTCCTTACTAAATCTTTTTGGAATATAATTTTAAAGTTTAATTCACTTCAGAAATGTGTTCAATTTAGTGATGGACTGGAAATCAATATCATTTTTTTTTTTTTACATGGAAATGATTTTCAGTTCTGTTCTTCTACTTTTAATACTGCATTAAAAAGAAATCATTATGCAGGGTTAGACACAAACATATTGCTGATGGCTAATCTGAAAAAAAGGCAAACACACAAACAAAACATCTGGCTCAAACTGGTATTAAAAAGGTCAATGAAAAAGCATAAATTTGTTGATGCCTGCGCAAACAAGTTAATCTTCCTTGTTTCAATATAAATCCTGTAACGTAATCTTCCAAAATACTGTAAAGCTTTAAATCACTCTTTTACATTCTGCTTATTTGTTTTTACAGAATTACGCATTTATTTAACAGTTTAATCTAAAAAACAAACAAATAAACAAGAAAAAAAAACGGATAGATTTATTTGTAGGATATACATGTTAAATTGCAGTTTTGCACCTTAATTTATATTAATTTTTCAATTGCATTGACTTTCTCTTCTATTCTGGTAAACATAGCAGCTTTAGCACAACAGGTTTGCAATCAGATAAGTAAAATATACATTTATTTGGGTAAAATGTTGCCGTGTCTGTGTATGTGTGTTCCCAGGTCAGTCAGTTCACAGCTTAGGCCAAATAGAACCAGTGATCCAAGTTAATGCTGTGAAAATGACTGCTGGGATCACAGCTAATCCCAGGGGTTAGGCACCATACAAGACAGCTGATTGAAGGGATGTGAGAAAGTTTAGCTTCTATTTTTCTAAATGGTGTAATAGTTTTTCAGACAATCACAATACACAGTTCAAACCAGTTAAATCTGATGTATTCTCTCCCTTCATCCTTTTTATTCATATTACACTGTATGCAATCTCGTTACAAAACATTTATGGTCCACTACTCCTTTAGAAATGATCCAAACCTACTGGTAGCCATTTGTTCTAACTGTGAATAACACAGTTAACCAGCTTCTTTTATTCTATTGAGCTCTAATGAAAGGAAGATGAATAGCTATTAAAAGACTGGCATGTCAACCAAACTGCTGCCTAAGGACAGCTAAACACACAACTGAGCCTTTCATGATCAGTGCAGTGATAGCAAATCTGATTTTCACACTTTATACAAACCTTTGTGACTTTGTTTCATAAAGCAGTGTATGAATGTATCATGGATAATAGGAAAATGGCATTTGGCTAATTTAAACTTTACAGATTTGCATATCTTTTGCTTGCAGATCCCTCCAACAATATCTTCCAAAATAAAATTTGGGTTGAAAAAGTTGCTTGTACATGCCACAAATATGCAATGAGTCCCAAGGATGAGAACATGAATTTTCAGTTAGCGATCCAAACATAGCACAGAGTGCAATATTTGACAAAGATGCAACCTTGATGGGGATAATAGGCTAGCAGCCACAACGTATTTGAACCAATTCACAGAAGTCAACCTCACAAAAGTATGTGAAATGTAAAACATTATGTAATACACAATATGTGGAAATGAAATATGAAAACAACATAGAAAGTAACTTTTTCTTCTACAAGTTCCTTCTTAGCCAGTTCTTTTACCATCACTGAAAATATTAAGACTTTTGAAAGCAGTTATTGGATAAGTCCTTTTTTGCTTAAACATGACTGAACTTCTGTGTACTTCTCCAAGCTGGTTCAAACCAAAATGATTATCTAAATAGCTCAAGGCTCTGCTCACTCTTTAAAAGTCTTATTTGTCTACCACACCAAGTTGCTAAATGCCTTTGCCTTGGCATTTCTTCCATTGTTGTCACACAAAATTTGGTTCGGGACCTGGTTCGGGAACAGCACCATGCAGGACAGACGAGCTCTACAGAGGGTTGTGCGGTCAGCTGAGCGCACCATCCGCTCCGAGCTCCCTGACCTGCACTCAATCTACAGCAGGCGGTGCTGGACCAAGGCCAGGAAGATCGTGAAGGACCTCAGCCATCCCAACAACAGACTGTTCTCTCTGCTGAGGTCAGGAAAGCGATTCCGCTCCCTGAAGACCAACACAGAGAGACTGAGGAGGAACTTCTTCCCGCAGGCGATACGGTCTCTCAATCACACCACCACACAGTACTGACCCACACATATGGTTCTTACACACACTGGACATTCTGGACTTTGTTTTTGCACAACACTGGTCACTATATTCTTCATTTCCGGTTAATACTTGTACAACTGCTGTTATTGTGTAAATATTTATTTAGATTTAGATTTCTTCATACATTCTTATATAGTTCTATATTGTGTATTTTGTTGTACAGTTATTTTATTTTCAACTTTAATTTATATATTTTATCTTATTCTTTCCCAGTTAAATTTACCCTTCATTCTAATTTGTGTTGTACAGTTATTTCATTTTTAAACCTTAATTTATATTTTATTCCTTCCTAGTTAAATTTACCCTTTTTAATTTTTCATATTTATTTCCTATCTTATTCATAGCCTTTTCCTTTTTTGTTTTCTTTAGGTCACGAGCAGTTGTCCAAGCATTTCACTACATATCGTACTGTATATGACTGTGTACGTGACAAATAAAATTTGAATTTGAAATTTGACAGAATATGTGCCACAAACTTTTAGTTGCTTCTTAGGAGGTTGCACTCATTCCATGTGTTTCTGTGGGATCAGCTTTTACTAATTAATGAACAAGTTCCTTATCTCATACTTTTATGTGCTTACCTAACTCTCTATCTTTGCAGACAGCTATAGTCTCACATTTGTCTCTGCTATGCCATTCACCTTCTACACTCCTACACCTCACTATGTTGCCATCTCCCCCTGGGTGCCTTAAATGATGGTAAGGCTACAGGACTGCAGGAAGCTGAGAGAAGATGCTTTGACAGATAACCTCCTAGACTTTCAATCTCCCTTGCACTTCCCTACATTTGTCTCCACATCACAGTTGGTGCCAGTGTGGAAGTAACATCTACAATCACCATGTCACCGCTCCCATCCTGTGTGAATCCACTCCTCTGCCTCTCAAGCACCCTATACATCACTCCTAACTTCCTTTCTTTCACTTCCCCCCAATTTACTCTGTGCCTCCTCCTGTAATCCCACAGGCACTAACTTATTTTCTATCTTTCAGCTCATCCCAGATGCAGTCTTCTCGTAGACTTGCAATTCTTCAAGCTGCCAGATCATAGTTATGCTCCGATAACACACTTGGAACTGGGAGAATCGCCTTTCAATGATCTTCCAAATTACTCCTGCCCAAATGGTCAAGATTAGATCTGAGATGTGTTAGAGATTCAAATACAGAGATTTAAATAGATACCAGATAGTAGTGTTTTTTTCACCTCGTGAATGTGTCATCCATATGTGTGTGTCTGTTATCACAGCAGAATGTGGACTTGATTACATACACACTGCAGCAGAGAAGTCAGACAAAAGTGGTCCTGAGACTTAATGTGTTGCTAAGATCCAGTTGAAGGTGAGTGCTCACATAATAATCCCTACAGGGTCAGAACACCAACATGTCACTGGCTGTCATGGCCGGTGTAAGTAAGTCCATCCCTGGGTGGTCTTGAAAAAAAATGTTGTTTGGCGAAGCATTTTTTTTTTTTTAATGGTCAGCATTTTTGTCGCTTGTGTTTCATCAGAATGTTGACACAGTTAACCATCTCATGACATCTTGCAAAATGCAAGAAAGACCATTTTAGTTTTAGCTTATTTTATACAAATATTTATTCAAATTAGACATTTCCCACATTCTGAAGATCTAGCATTATTTATTTATTAATCTTGTGAGTAACCTGTTCGGGATATTTACAATTTTGATAGTGCTAGAAGACAGAGCTAGGTATTTAAACTTTGGATACATGTAACCTTTACAGGGACATTAAAGATAATATTATGTATCGCTGTGAAACAGAAGAAGATGCATCAAAAAGCTATGGGAAGTCTGAGGGGTAGCTAACATCACTGACTGAATTTTTCACTCAGCAATCATAACAAACCATCAACTGGGGACACGCATTTCCTTTTTAAATTTTGTGTTATCGTTTTGCCTTACTTGGTTGTTTTGAAATCTGGTTTGGCCCATGCATTGGAGGAAAACATCTATCAAAAGTTACCAACAGCTAGTCATTTGCTGTGGCACAGCTTCAGAAGAAAACACACAAAAACTGAAAGGAAGAAGGGTTCATACTGTATAGCTTTCTTTTTTTTTTGACATAATCAAATCATTATGTGACTAGATATATTTTTTTTCATAAGACTCTAGCTAACATTACTGAGAATCTAGCTAATCATAACAACGCCCCTGAAATTACACAGTGTTTCCCACAATTAAGTACATATTGCCAATAAATCAGTAGAATTTTGTTGAGAGGGATGAATCCATGTACGGGCTGACCATCCTGTAAAAAAATGGGGGGGGGCAAAGTCTGGACCCGTACAACTTATGCTTTTGTAAAGAGTGCCTTACACTTCCCGTACCTTGTTTCCCTTAACTTTCTGTCAAAAGTGCCCAAATAATCTTGATGAGTGGTTCTGTTCACTCCATTTACAAAACCAGAGATTGTTTGGGTGTCTACAGTCTGACAGGTAAATATCTCTGACAAATGTCTGTCTCTCTGTACTGCTGCAGATTGTAAAACAGAAAAAATATATATTCTGTCTCTTGCTCACAGACTACATCACAGCAGCTCTTTTTAAAACATTGATATCAAAGTAACCAAAAAGACTTACCAAAATATTTTTGATTCATGGAAAACGTGAGCTGTCTAAACACTAGTGCATTTACATTAATACATGTGGCCTTATACCTTAAACCTGCAGAATAAAAAGCATCACCTAGATGCATTGTCTCTTCCACCCAGTCTAAAAAGTGAAGCCACTTCATGAAAACTAAAGCATGCATTTGAAAAACAGAATCGCCACTAGATTTTTATCATTTTTAAGGTCATTCTAGTCATCTCACATCAATGAATAAAATGGTATTTTAGTATCCTTATGAGACCTTATCGAAATTGAAATACCAGATATAGGGAAAAAATAATTTTCAAAACTATTTTGAATCTGAAGTTGCATAAGATGTAGTTCCTTATTGTAATCTACTCAATATCTGTAGTGTGTTATCATACATTACTTTTCTTTGAGGAGTCTTAAGCTTTTAAATTCTTCTTTAATTTGACTTCTGTGTAATAATAATGGTAATGTGAAATAAAAGTCCAATATTATTGGATATATATTGTTGGACGTGTAAAATAATAAAATATACCCTCTTGTTCTGCAAAACACACAGATACGATTTTTGAATGGAGCAGTTTCTGCATGTACTCCATCCAGTCAGAATTTTGCCAGAACCTTGTTTATGACTTCCAAAAGTGTGTGGTCAAGCTGAAACTTGTTATGTAACAGTTAATCAAATATTAGTAGGGTTATATGTATTTATTTGAGTGTATAGCCATACTTTTGATCCTGTATTAATTAAAGAACATTCAAGCCATTAAATCAATCCACTCTGGAAAAAGAACAGATCAAAAAAATCACTGAACCCATAATGAGTATATGTAAACTTCTGACCCCAACTGTCCAGCAAGTTTTCTTCTAATGGCTTACTGCAATGTGTAAAAATTAATTGTTAATGCTGTGAAACTGTGCGTTCTTTTTTCAATGACTCAGTTAAAGAAATGGGGCCAAACCATGTGTCTATGTGACAAGCTGCTAGTAAGAAAGTGCCTAAAGACACCATTTAAAATTGGTTTATTGAAAAGTTGCACTCATGAGTCATGTGCCTTTTTGTGCTTGAATGATTCATAGGTAAGTTTTAAGTGGCCTAACACAATAATAACTGTTGAATAAAAATTCACAGTTAATGTTCTGTTACAGGGACTGGACTAAAAATGTCTCAAAAAGCAGCCAGTATCCAAAGAAAAAAAGAAATAGTTATCCAATGCTAAAGGAATGTGCAGTGAATCGAGAACTTTTTTGTTTATTCTGTAACTTTTCTACTTTGCATTGAGCTTTCACTGCCGCTATGTTCAGAGAACATGTCTGGTGAGTGGCATCCATTGTGTTTAACGTTGAGGATTATTCAGAGCCAAAATGTCATTTAGTGGGTCAGTTTATTCCCCAAACCCATTTTTTTTTCCTTTTTCCAACTAGATTCCATTCACAGCACTCCCTTGCAAGTCTGTATGCTTGTGTGTATATGCGTGTGTGTGTATATGTGTGTGTGTGTGTGTGTGAGAGAGAGAGAGATCACGTGTAATAGTCTGCCTGGTTGTCTAGCATCAGCCCATTATCATATTTCACTCACTCCATTGCTACTGTGTCCTATCTTTACCAAGATTGCTTTGGTTCGATGGATGACAGTGTCAAACACGAAGCATGAAAAAGGGTGACAGACATGTTTACACTCAAGCTGAAGGTTTTTATTTTCCTGTCCATTATTTGGGTACAGACGGTGGCTTGCTATTACCTCTGTATAGACATTTATGATCCCGAGAGGATGAATTTCAATTTCAAGTCTAAGATCTCACAGATTTTTGTTCAGATCTTTTAAGGCCAGCATGAAAACACAGATATAGCCATCATTATGTTATTTACTTGTTTGTTAACTGCCTTTTTGAACATTCAGTGTTGGTGTTTGTGTTGCCAAAAGGAGAGTCATGTCTCTCTGAGGGTGCAACATTTGCCATCCCGCTATGTTGTGCTTTTGGAGGCAGAGGTGACAATATTTCGATTACAGGGTGGAACTCTAAGATTTCAGTTAATGAAAATGAAAACTAGCTTAACCATGTGCATCCTTAGACTGCATTAGCACATCACACATACAAAGAGAGCTCCTAATTAGTGCTAAGTAGCTTACAGTTTCACTCATCTAAACTGGAGAACTCCTCTTGTTAGTACAGCTAACCACACAGAAATCAGATAATTGCATTAATGCTCTAAAAGATTTTATACTGTCACTTGAATATGCTGAGCTGAAGCTTAGCAAATGGCTGCTGGCATTTGTCACCTCTGTGAGTTTCCATCTGTCAGTTAAAGCAGCTGTGCCCTTTATAAAGTTTACATGGGGAAGCTAAAAAAAGAGAGAAAGAAATCAAAAGAAAAATCACACACTTTTTACCCCTCAATAGAGTAGAGGGGTAAAAAAAAAAAAAAGAGGCTGTAAACATTTCTTTTTCTCCAATAAAGTTCGCCATTTTAACATCTTTGTAGACACTATATATTGTATCGAGCTATCCAGTGAGCCCATTTGCCTTTATGGATGCATGTAAAGAAGTAAGTGATATATTACTTTCTTTATGCATTTCAGGATGCATGTTACACCCACATACACTGTGTGTGTGGATATTAATATCATCCAACAGGGAATATTTGTAACCCAATCTAAAATAGTTATTGCATTGGCTGCCTAAAGGACTTAAAAGAAAGGAACCAGAGAAAAGAAATGAACATGTCAATTACAGAGATTTTGTATTTTGGAGAAAGTATATTTCCCACTGTTGCAAGTGAATAGAATAAGAGAAAATGAGACAATGGGGATTACAAACAAGCGAGGGAGACAGCAATAAGTGGATTCATATGACCACTTGATAATGATATGAATCGCGTGTTTCATGTGTTTCTGTTTCCCAGAGGGGGAAAAAAAGAGAAAAAAAGGAAATATGAAAATGCAAATTAGTATTTGATGAGGAAAAATGAAAGACTCTAAACATTGTTTAGTTTGACCCCCTGGAGCATCTTATTCTTTCTCTTCTCCTTCTTCTATAGTTTAATATTAGGACTCCCACTGTCTTTAGTTTTTTTTTTTCATGTCTTATTGCTAGCATCTATAATGTGGCTGAGATTGTTTCTATCTTTCTCTGTATGTGTGTGCGTGAGTTCCAAAAGATTGATTCTGTTCATCTGGACGTAGCGTTTTCAGTGGGAGAAATGTTGTGTGTATGTGAGTGGTTGTGTGCATGCATGCACATACTTATGTTTCAACAATGGCAAAATTTGAGACACCTACTGTAGGAACAACTACTACAACAGCACAATGTTGTAAACATGCAAGATAGTGTTGCAAAAAAAAGTTAGCTTCAAAATGTCAAGGCGGGGTGGTGGAGCAAAACAGTGACTATAAGTATTTATTGGAAAATGTAAATGTGTTTGCTTTTAAACATATTGTCCTTCATAATTTGCTATTTGTTTTGTTTTGTTTTTTTCCCGTGTCTGGCCACTGTCTCGTGGCAGCCTAAATGTTTTTTTGGAATACATCTCACTCTGTTTAATGCTCATTCATCATGCCACTCTTCTGGGATTGCAAATGGAATACATTAAAGCTGTATGCAGCCACAAACCTAGTTTAATGAGTCAAATACCAATAAAACACATGGACGTACCACACGTTCTGGTGACGGTAAAAATCACTCTAAAACAAGTAAAAGAAATTGCACAGTCAACTCTAAACATTCATAGATTAAAGAATTAAATGAATAACTTCCAGTCTTATCAAAGTTGTTCATTCATATCATGGAAATTGAGAAATATGTGGAATTTTAGTCATTTATAAGCAGTAGTGTTAGGGGATGTGAGTTACAGCTGCAATATTAAAACATTTAGCATTTCACAAAGTAGGGGAGGACTTATCCCAGTAGTAAGCTGAGACTGATTAAATATTTCAAGCAGATGCTCACGCAAGCTAGTTTTTGATTTATATGCTGTATATCGCTTCCCAATGTAAATGAAAAAACACCAGGTGCTCCATTGTCCATATGAAATGGCCATTAGTATAGTCACTCTGACTGGAAGGCAGTGGGAAACAATCTATACTGAACCACAGACACAGTAGGCACCTGGGGATCAAGTGGTGGGATGAGTTGCTTGCTACTTAAAAGGTTGGTGGTTCAAACCCTAACCAGTATATTAAAGTGTAGCTGAGTAAGAGGCATCTGCTGGAGTGGATGTGTGTGCATGCCAGCTAGAAGCTGTTTCAAAGCTGTTTGAAAGTGTTGCTTGAAGTAAAAAGTGATATAAGTACCTTGTTCTTTGTCATTTACATCCTGAGAAAGCCATCAAAAGACGCCATGAGCCACTGCCAGATGGTAAGTATATTATTAAGTCTATTAACTTCAGTAGAAAGTAGTAGTTGTAGTGTGCTGCAGTAGATCTCTTCAGCAAAACATATAGAGGTCCCAGAAATGATGGCAAAACCATATTTTCTTCACAGTTTGTTGATAATTTTAAATGTGGTGCAATACCAGATTATTTCTGGTTTACTTCAACCAATCTGGCCTTTAATCTGGCAGTAGGGATTCCCCCCTGACAGAGCATCACATATGCTCAGGCAACTGCAAATACAGATGGATACACAAACAACTAACACAGTCTGACGACATTGAGGGAGTTTCTCAAGCTGAAAATGATTCCAAAAAAACCAAACAAACAAAAACTGGTCTTTTTTTCTTTTCCTCTATGAAAATGTTTAGTGTCTACTAGAGAAAGAGTAAAAACCGTCTGCAGCCACTTTAGATTTCAGTCTAAATTAATGGTCCAATTAAGCTCAAGCAATAGAGAATTTATGATATACAAATGTTTGAGTGTATGGGGAACACATGTAAGTTAGAGGTTTAGTTTCCCTCATGCATCATGTTGCAAACAAGTATCTGTTATTTTTTTGCATTCACACCATAAGCAGTGTTGATTTGCAAATCCACAAATAACATAAGATGGTTATTAAAAGTGGTTGAATGTGGGAAACACAAAGTAACAAAATTTTTGCTGACTTAACTTTTCGCTTTCATACAAAATGAGAATGAAAATCCAGATGGTTGAACTGCAATAGATCCCTAAATACACTAAATAGCATAGCATTACTTCGGATTTTAATGCTTAGACCCAAGTGTTAAAATCCACAGTAAATCATACATTGCAACAATCACTGCTGATTGTTAAAAGTTAAAGTATGTGGCACTTGACTAAATGTTTCATTATGATTGTGAACAGGTGTGGACTGTACTTGTGATCAGGCCCATATCCATTGTTTATTGATTCATTTTCGTGCTGCCCATTCATTGGCAAATAGTTTGTTGACAGCAAAGAATTGAAGAAGCTAACCTAATTATTTGGCTGTTGTTCTATCACAAGGATCTGGCTCCCTGATTACCATAATAATCTGCATTTTTTTTTTCTTGATTACATAACATAGAGATGAAGCTGCAGCCAACAACGTGGTGTATGTGCCAAGAAGAAATTAGTTTAATTAATTATGATATCAATTAATGACATTGATTAAACATGATGAACATAAGAAAGAAAATGCATATAATGTAAAATAATGATGTAGTTGGAATCACACTGTATGATTACACAGTTTGCTGCAGGGTATCATTGGAAAGACTTATTGTACTGCAAATTGATATTGTTGATTTCCTTGAAACAATTTATTATTCTTAGACAGCATAGGCATGCGGTTAATGCAAGATGGAGAAGTCATCTTTTTAAAATGCAAATGTTATTATAGAACTATTTCATGCTCTGTAAACAGTAATTGTTCTTAATTATTGCTGACAAGAACTTGGAGTGCTCTTGATTGCATTTTTAATCTGTAAGATTTATTTTTGAACATTGAAAAAGAGTTCAGCTTAGTGTAGTTGTTTATGATTATAAATGTTGTGCTAGAATTATTATCACATATTATTTCAAAGTCATACATCAGCGTGTATGAAGATAACAGAATAAAGTGTTAAAAATAGGTAAGAATTCAAATGTCTAGGCTACACAGCATAATGTATTACTTTGTGGCAGACAACCTTAAAATTCCAATGAATGATAATCCAAACAGTCAATGAATGCTTGATTTGTCAGCAAATGATTCAAGTAGAACAAAATGAAAAAAAAAGCCTGATTCAGAAATGAATGTAATAACATACATTAATTTAATTTTCACAGTTCATTAAAAACAATAACAACAAAAACAATAACAGGAAGCTGGTATATAAAACACTGATGAATTGGGGGCTCTGAAATGTAAGTTTCAGCTATTTATTGCTATTTGCCTTTACAAAGTGAGCTACAGTATAATGAGCCTTTTGACAGCTTTTAATTATACATTTCAACATGGGCAGATACTGTATGTGCCAAACAGTGCATTTACTGAAGCCTACCAAATGATACTTCTAATGACTAATATCAAATAACGAACATTCATAATTTATACACAGTACTATAGATTTGGTAGCTATGCTGCTATTTTTAAAAAGCTCTTTCATCTAGGATGGAGGACTACTACTAAAGTCTCTGCCAAGTCTCTGATCTATAGAAGAAATTTTTATGTGCTATAGAGGATTCAGTCTGGAATTACTAGTACCTGTGAATTATATTGAATTCAGCATTGTTGGGGTGTTTTTGACTGGTGTATTTTTTGCTACTTGTGGGGCTGCATAACTCTACATAGAACAAAGATTTAACAGAAATTGTTATTATTTAGTTATTTGAGTCTCAATTCTCTCTAAAAGTGACAAATCCTTTCAAATATAAAAAAAGAAAGAAAGAAAAAGAGAGGGACCATTCATGGTCTAGTTCATTAAAGCATTAATGAACAATGAAAAAGACATACTATCCGTGAGCTGTTTCTTTAATAGGTAAGGCTGATGGTGCCTATATTGCAGTTGTGCAAATAAAGTACATTCCTTTTATACTCTTTTTTTTTCTTTCTTTTTTTTTTCTTTTCTTCTTCTTTTTTTTTTTCTCTTTCTCTTCTCTTCATATATTTTATATTTGGACATTCCTAAGGAATGCTTTTAGTGGTTGATATATAATTAGTTGCTGTATAAACCTGTTTTAATAGATGTTTTATAGACCCCTTTCCACAGACAAAAAAGGTAAAAATAAAATAAACATTCAAAGAAGCATTAATCTATCATTTGACAGATTATCACTAGTTAGGCCTTTTGGTTTATTCACTTCAACTTTTTAAATTCAATAGGTTATACTGATTTTCAATTTAAAGATATCAGTTCAGTTCAGTTTGCTCCACTGCGACCCAGATAAAGAGAAGTGGAAGAGAATGGATGGACAATAGATAGATAGATTCAAAACATCAATAGATGATATGATCTCACCGTGCCACCACAAAGCTAACAATGTGACAATAAATGACATTGTTTAAAAGACCATTCATATTTTTTTTTTCTTTTTCTTAAATGACATCAGAAACAGCAGTATGCGACATTACGTGATGGCAGAGCTTCAGTTCATCCTTTGTCATTTTTTTTTTTTTTTTAATAAATAGGACAGGGGGAATGAATGAGAGAAAGAGGGGGAGAGAAAGAAAGAAAACCAAAGGGGAGAAGAGATGGTGAGAAGGGGGGGGAAGAGAGAGAAAAAAAAAAAAAAAAAAACTCCTGGGTCACCTGTATGGAGAAAAAAAAACAAACAAAAAAAACAAACAGAGGAGACAGCAAACAACAAAGAGCAACATAATATAGAGAAAACAAAGCACCATCACAATAAACTAGCTAGTCATAGATATCAATAGTTACTAAATAATAAACGATATTGTGCAGCACGCAAGATAGACAGCGCACAGTGTGCTTTGAGGCAGCAGCCAAGAAAGCTTTAGTCCGCGTCTGTGAATACCCATGTGTACACCTGTGTGCATACCTGTGTGGATCAGCATGCTTGCATTCCAAAGGTTTCTCCATGTAATGATCTGCTAGGGAGTGTGGGGGGGCCACAGCCCCGTCCTCCAGGGTGTGAAGCGGGTATGGAGGAGATCAAAACTCCAGACATCCAGAGGCCCCCAGAACACAAGAGACCATGGAAGACCAACAGAGGGGCAGCCGCGCCACTGTCCCAGTAAGAGCTGAGGAGAGTCCCAGATGAGGGCTCGCCCAGCAGCCGCGGAGCAGAAGCCAGGGGGAGTTGCAGTGACGCGCCCGTGAGCTCCGCCGGCCCCCAGCTGTGCCTGAGTGACCGAGCCCCAGGCCGAGAGGCCGGGGGCACCCCACCTCCAAAGGGGCCCGAGCGAGCCCCAGGCCCCAGGCCCCGACAAGCGGCCGCCAAGGAGTGAGCCGGTGTGTACCCGGACGCCCACCCCCAGACACAAAGAACCACCAGCACACCGACACCTGAGGGAGTCCGCCACCGGCAGGGGAAGTGGTGGTGGGTGGAGATAGGCCTCCAAACCTTGGAGGGCCTGAGGTGTCCCCAGAGAGGTGGCGTCTGATACCCAACCTGACATATAGACACAGACATACAGGCACACACAGACACAAACATCCATTCCCACCCTCATGCTCTCATATGCACTTACTCCACACTCAACCAACGTGGAGACAGACATAAAGAGACGCTGTACACACAATCACACTCCCCAAGCGTACTCTACAAACCGGGTCTAGGTACCCTTGCCCCTGGAGGGGGGAACTGCACCCAGACCCAGGTGGTGTTACCCTTTTCCCTGCGGTGGGGAGAGGCAGACCACCCCGACTCCGCAGCAGCAGGGAGGCCCCACACTCCAGACCGCAGTCGGACGGCCAACTCCTCCTACTAGCCCTCCCGCTCCAGCAGGCCGCAGAGAATGGGGGTGGGAGAAGACTCCAAACCTCCCTCCACCCGCTCATTGTAGTGTTGATGCATGTGTGTTCTAAGGTGCAATTAAAACCCAGGAGGGCATGGAGCTACCTGCCAAGGAGCAGCAGGTAAGCGCATAGTCCCTCCTGCTAGCCCTCAATGACTAAGTGTATTTAAAATTGAGAGGTGGGCAACGACGTCAGGGGTGAGGTATACACCCTGATGGTAATTTGGACTCCGTGATTGTGCCCACCCCCAAGATCCTATATGTATGTGTAATGAGAGTGTGAATAATGTGAATGTCTAAGTTGTGGGATAAAATTGAGGCAGAGGCAGCCAGAAGGGGACAGAGGGGGGGGTAGCCTCCTCTGCACCCTGGTGACATACCCCTACTCCAAGGCCCTGCATGTGTGGGTGGTTGTGGAGGAGCGGGAAGAGGGAGGCAGCTGGAGATGGGGAGGGAAGGAAGGGAGGGGCAGGTAACCCCTCCCTGGGGCCAGCTCCCCCGCTGACCCCAGTAGGCACTCCCACCCTTCGCGACCCGCCAGGGAAAGGGGGCCCAGGCCCATCAGACCGGGGCCCAGTGCAGTAGCGCCCCCCGGCTCCACAGAGCCCTGGACAGTCCACCCAACCCCACCACAGAGAAAACTGCACCCACCCCACCATCCACTCATCTTCCAGACTACATAAGACGGTAAACGCCCAGGCTGAGATCTTCCTCCACCTCTCCTGTATCTCCCCCTCCTGCAGAGAGTTCCTGAAGAGAAGAAAGCTCCTGCAAGATGTGACCATCCCCCCACCAGTTGAAGAGCCCCCCAGGCGGCTCGACGCACCGGCGGCACCCTGCTCCAGGGCCGGGCCCCCATGCACCCACCCGCCCACAACCCCGGCAACACACCAACCAGGACCCAAGCCCCCGAGGCCCGGCCCGGGCCCCAGCCCAGAGACGGAGCGCCCCCAGAACCTCACGCCCATCCCGGACCCACCCAGGGGCAGCCAGGTTGCCAGGTCAGTAACCCACGTCCGTCAGCACAGACCCTCCCCTAGCCCCGCTGCACGCAGCCGCGAGGAAACAGTCACCTGAGAGCCAACAGAGCCCCCAACCGGACGTGACCGCTACCCCGGGTTGAGCCCCCCAAGGAAGATGCCTCCGGGGAACCCCCCGACGCCCTAAGCCTGTCCCTACCCCCTCACCAATCACAACAGTGAAGGCGGGACCAAACTATGACCCCCCACCCCCACACATTCCTTTTATACTCTGAGATTTTATGTATCAGAATATATTAAAAATGATTTTGTCCTTAGCAGGTCCTAATCTTTGGTAAATCTCTACAAAATGAACTATAAAACATGACATATTACACTGTGTCATTATTTGTTTAACAACAGTCATATAGCACATCATTACTATTTCCATAGGGATTAAGAGGATAAGTAACAGCCAAATGTAAATGTTGATAATCAATTGCACTGCTCACTGATCATCAAGTGCGACCACCTCTATAAAAGCAGAGATTTTGGAAGTTTGCTAGTCTGTAGCGTTTAGGAAGGGTTGGAGGAAGAATAGGTCTTCTCTCTAAAAAGAACATAGCAGCACAGCTTTGTTTTCCAAAGTTGCATCTGAGGAAACTGCATGATTTCTAGTCGAAAGTGAAGATGTTTTGCCACAATGCACAGCACTAATTTTGGAACAACAAACAAACACAGCATATCAACACAAAAATCTAATACCAATTCTCAAAAAGGCCTTGGAGTCACCAATTCAACCATTAACTCCTCTGTATACCAAAGCATTCTAGTAGTGCAAGCTTGGCTGAAATTAAGTCATGCAATATAACAATGATTCAAAGCCCAAGAAGAAATTTACAACAGAACTTACTTTAGAGTAGTTCATTAAGAGCTTCACATTTCTTCATTAGACAAGACATTAATGCAGTTGCTTAAATTTCAGTCCTAATAGTAATGCAGCTCCTGATCTGATCTTCAAATGTCAGTTGGTTCATTATTAAAGCAAAGGGCTGTGATTCTACCCGTCATTTAACTGCCTTTGAAGGTCATTTGCTTAAAGAATAGTCTGCTCAATACATGACACAAAGCTGAATACATAAATATTCACACACCTATGCATACACAACAACACTTGGAACTGAACACACAGACACGAACACACTTCAATGTCTGCAGTCAGTAACCTTCCTGACTTTTTTCTTCCAATTTTGTTTTATTTTTCTATCTTTAGACCTTAATATAATTTTAATGTCTTCAGAAATAATTTGACTATGGGTTATCTAACCTACTGCCCAATAACCCACTGTGCCAAGAACTTTAAATATTATATAGGGTCCACAAGCAAAAGAGTGGGCGTATATTGAACCCCACAACCCTAAACTCTTATCTAAGCATTCAAATTCACATTTATGTATACTATATACACATTTTTAATCTAATAAAAGACTTTTTTTAAAAATCTGTCAGTCTGTCGCCTTCTCCATTTCTATGTCTGTCAGATCTTAATAATGAGTTGGTAGCCTTTAACCCCTCCACAATAAACTTGGTTCTCCTCTCTTACTTCCTTTTTCTTCCATCATACAAAATTCAACAGTAAGGAAGATCGCTGAAGGGAAGGGTCAAGGACTTTAACTGTCATTAGCATTTAGATTTGAACTGGTATGAGGTTTGGGGTATGAAGCGGAAAGATTTTCAAGTGGTGAAGAGATGGATGGTAGCAGGTGAGCACAGAGAGATTTGAGCAGCAATATGAAAAGCAACAGAAAATGCAATAAAAGTGTGACAGAATTTGTTTTTTTGAGCAAATAAGAAGAGAAACTGTAAAAGAGGTATAAAGAAGCAATTTAAAAATGAGAGTCAGTGTGCATGAGAAGTGGGATTCAAAGAGAAGTGCTGAAATGTGTATGGCTGAGTGGAAAGAAATTTTGATCTAAGAAAAAGCCAAATGGGGAGATGAAGGACTTCTCATCTTCTTATTTCATCACAAAATCCAATTAGTGTCAGAGAAAGAAATGGTTGAAGAATTTTTAAGTAAAGGGAGAATGCTAGGTGATTTAGCTGTAGCTCTTTGGCTTCCTGAGTCCATGACTGGATCATGATCGATCCTTCTCGTAGAGACAAACTGTCAGGTACCCCCCTTCTAACAAAACTGTCAATGTTTACCAGTGAGTACAAGGGAAGGATCATGGCAATGTCACTGCACCGAATGATAGACCACACAAAGCAGTAATTGCCCCAAGATGCCAAAGACAGTTTATAAAATGTAAATTTGATAAAAAGCTAAAGGATTTTACTAGTTAACACAAAAAACAAAGTTCCCCATAACTGGTCAATATTACTGATGCAGATGTTTAAGGTTGAGTTCATTTCAAGTAGTTTATATTCTGTTTAATCGGCAGCACTCACAGAAATGGAAAAAAAAAAAAACCCCAAACAAACATGTTTGGGTTTAGCTATTCCCGGTTAAGTCACTGAGAAAGTGTCTTAAACCTGCATTCTATTTAAAGGCCACCAGATGGTGATAGCTGTGGGTGCCAAAGAAGTTCAAGTCCTGTGGAAGTCTGTGGGAAGACGACTTTATGTCTTGACCTCTGTAAAGACTTCCCTGCAACTTTACGGGCTCAGTCGCTCACTTTTAAATAAATAATTTAATCTATTTTGAAAATCTTGGTCACACTATTTTCAGAGGTTCAAAATGGAGGATTATCTGTGGTATGAAACTTAATTTACTAATGACTTATCAATCACCAGACAATAGCCAATGAGTATGCAGTTACATAGTCAAACCCACCTTCGTCATCATAACCGTATTTTCCCACCAAGATAGTGACAGCAGAAATGCTCATTTTCAAGTCTAAAAAGAGGATTTCAGAAATCAACGAGTCATGTCACGGTAGCTATATATCAAGCTTTTATACCACCTATGCTAGTATCTATGAAGTTATATTTGTAGTGGCTTTTTGAAAACCTTTATGACAGAACACTTTGAGATGAAAGGAGATTGCAGGTTTTAACTGCCCAGATTTCACTACACAAGCACTGCTTGCCTTGCTTGCCCTGAAAGGTTGCTATATTACTGTGCTACTCAAGCCAACCTTGGAATATGAGGGAGAGACACATTAAACATCAGCTGGCCTGTCAGCCATCTGGTTGCTCCAGCCATTGTCATAAATAATATATATTAAGAAAGAATGGGACTAATTTAAAACACTGTGAGCTAAGTTAATCTTGGTTTGACTTGAGACTATTTAATGGTACTGAAACAATTTCCTGTGTAACAAACAAGGACATCTACACTGAGGTCAGAGTTCGGAGATAATTCAATTCTCCTTAAATAGAGTTAACAGATTTTCTGGATAATGTTATAGTGAAAAAACATGTGCAAATATGCATATGCATGTGTGTGTGTATGTGCTTTTTTTTGCACAAAGAAAGCACGAAAGACAGCATGCCTGCACCTGTTTCTGATTTAAATGCCCTGATACAGATCTCAGACTTACTCCCTTGGACTCTCGGCATCACAAGGGAATGAGCTGTCTATTTGGCATGAATATCTGCAATGGAAAGTGTGTACATGTGTGAGTATTTAGCACTATGAATGCTGGGTATGACTTGCCTGTGTGTGCGTGCACCTGTGTGTGTTTATACACTGACCATTGCATGTGTGGGTACTTTTGGTCACAAGCTGTTATAAATGTATGCACCTGCGTTTATGTGTGTACCTGGCAAATGTTTTACACTGAATTGACCATCCCATCATCTGCCGCAGGTGTAACAACTTCCCTTGTTTCTCCACTGGCAGCTAAGTAACACCAAAAGATCATTTGTCTTGATCACTGTCTTGAAACATGAAAATTATAGATAAAGAACCTTTCCAGTAGAAATTAGTACAAAGTACAAACTTTAATCATTCTTGCAAATCCTGGTGAAATAGTCTTATTTGAAAAGTTCCTTACAGGAGACACAACACGTCTGCTTTGATCCATCTTGGCATTGCTTGAATTGTTTGAATTTTAACTTAGTTAAAGCTTAGCTTAGTGAAAGTTAAATTGTTAGTAAATCACATATTGTTCCACAATGTCAAACCATATCAAAAAAGCCATTTTGCACAACGTAGTGCATATCCATCCACCTGGAAGTTTGTTTGAGATGTTTTCTCCTCAGGCTATTTTGACTGTTACTGATATAACTGGTGTTCCTATATGCATAAGTGTGTCTCTGTACACATGAATGCATAGTGTTTATTTCTTTTTGTTTGTTTGTTTTTTGTGGTGTGCAGTATGCCTGAGCAGTGTTTTGCAGGTGTTCATGCTTTTGTGTATGTGGGTTGATATGGGTATCATAAAGTGTTTTTCCTCTAAAATCAAGTCCCCTGAAGCTAAAGCATGAATTGTGTCTGCAAGGTGATAAACAGACTGTAGGAAACACGTGCATTCTGTGTATGTGTCTTTGTGTGTATGTGAAGAGCAATTTGAGTTTTGCTTTTCTGGTAAATGGAGACATTTTTGGTGTCACTGATTTCACAGAACATATTTTGGTTTAGGTCATGGGTTTGGCACAAAAGTATGCATGTAGCTGAGATGGCTAGTCTAGATGTTGAATTAAGTCAGTCAGAATCCTCACAAATAAAATAAATTAAAAATAAATAAATAAATGTATTGGCACTATTAAAATTAATTACAGAAAAGGGTACTGCTTAGTTTTTAAACCCAACACAGTATTTCTGCTTGTCACTGTCTGTCCTTTTGAAAAGTTTAATAGTTGTATAATACAGTGAATAGCAAATTTTTTAGTAACTCTGATTTTGATGATGAAAAAAATTGTGCTGTGCTAATGATTAAAGACTTCTGCATATGTGAACATTTGTATGTTGACCAAGTGGGCAGCGGGCTGCCTAATTCATCATACAGCCTATCTGCATATCTAACTTCATCATTAAAAAACATCCTTGAGTGTAAACTAAAGTTGTTTTTCCTGGAGAGCAATGATAGGCCATCTAAATAAAGGGAACCCAAACTTTCATTATGACTTCAGATAAGCAGGCGGCTGAACCTGTAATGTAGTGTTGAGTTACAGTCTGAGGGAGGGTGGCTGTGGGAGCATTGTAAATAGCCTAGTAAATCACTAATATGTACTGCAGACTTTCTACACAGTCTGCTACAGCAGATAGCAGTATATTGGCAAAGTCGATTTAGCCTAAAGCCAGATATACATCCATTTTCAATGGCATTGCTACAGTAGAACTTAATGGACTTAGAGGTTTCAGACTTTCTTACTGTAGCTTGTGAAGAAAATGTAAGCACATTTAAATATATATTGCAACAGGAAGCTGTGTGCTGAGGAAACATTTTAAAAACTAGCAACCAATCTGCATCTGGAATAAAGAGGTGGATAAAGAAAGAAGATATGGTAGTATAATGCATTTTATGCAAGATTTTTAAACATCTAAACAAAACCAGGCAGGTTTTAATGTGGAATCTGATCCCCTAACAGTTCCTGTGAAGCTCTTTAATCTACTTCAGCTCCTACTGTGTGTTTAAAGGCAGGTAATAATGTGTGTCTAACAATCATTGGAAGTTTGGAGCAGTTATCCACTTGATTTCCTGTCAGGGTAAAAAAGTAGGCTGTCAGGTCTGATCATTTTCATGATGTTCATTCTTTCTGAGGTCTCCAATGGCCTGGCCGTGACCCTGACCAAGGGGTTAAAAGTCACATGTTTCCCACCATTGCTCTGCATTGCAACTATGCAGCCTTCAAGTTGAGTGTGTGCATGCAGAATAGAGAACCAGTTTCACTGTAGGAGTCAGGACTATGGCTGGGTGCTGTCAGGTCAAGGTGAAAACAAGATTTTATGGGAAATCTGTTTCTTGTTAAGACTTTTTCTCATCTCCAGCAGTTTTTCTCCTCTTGCTTGTCTTCTGACAAGCTGTGAAGTACTTATGAACGGCACTAGTTATTCTTGTCAAACATCCCTTTTTCATGTTTTCAACAAATATGCATGCCATGACATTGCCTAGTTGGTATTTTCTTAAACTATCAGTAAGTGTTCCTGGTGGTGCAGTTAGTTCAGCATTGTCTGTGAATCAGGACCCTTTTTGACATAAAGCTACTGGTTTCATTAAAGAGGTGTAATGTCAGTTTTGCAACTGAAAATTTGGACACAGCTATTTTTGAGGTTGATCTTAATAATAATAATAATAATGGATTGCATTTATATAGCACTTTTCGGGACCCCTCAAAGCGCTTTACAATACCACTATTCAGTCACTCTCACATTCATACACTGGTGAAGGCAAAATACAGTTGTAGCCACAGCTGCCCTGGGGCAGACTGACAGAAGCGAGGCTGCCACTCCCAGGGAAACTGAAGCTCTGATGCTTCCAGTTTGGGTTATTACCCAGACTACTGTGGCCGTTGACAATGTACGAGGTCTCACTCAATCATGCCAATCGCTCCTATGTTAAGGAGTGGCTCAGACTTCAAATGCCTCAGCAACATTGCACTCTATAGCGACAGGATACTGGCATTGCCTATCCCTAGCCTGGTAGAGGAGTTTAAATGTGCAAAAGTGAGGCTTGAGATGTCACTCACAGACTCCCACAGCTCCCACCCTAGTGACGGGGAGGAAGTGGACCCCGGCCACATCTGTGCTATAGGCCAAATCTGCTCTTTGACATCGTGATGTGGTGGGTCACGTCCAAGAGGGCAGAGGAGGACTTGGTCTTGGGGCAGTAACACCTTGGTGGCAACAGGCCTCAGTAACCGAATGTCGAAAAATGGTAGTGGAGGAGGTGCGACGACAGGAGGAAACAGCCAGACATGCTAGAGCCGTAGCGCTGGCCAAGCAGGGTCGCTGGATGAATTGGGAGAGTGTTGAAAAGAGGAAACTCTCATGGAGTGAAATCTGGGGAATGGAGTCTAATAGACTAAATTTCATCATCTGAGCGACATACGATGTGCTGCCTTCCCCAATAAATCTGCAGATGTGGTTTGGAAAGGACCCAGCCTGCCCCCTGTGTAAAGTCCCAGCCACACTCAAGCATATCTTGGTTGGTTGTAGGACTAGCCTTACTCAGGGTAGATACACATGGAGACACAACCAGGTCCTCAGGTGTCTGGCTGAGTAAGTTGAGCGCAAAAGGAAATCCATCAACGCTCAACCCTTCACAAAGCAAGAGGACCGTCAGTTTTCATCAGCATTTGTCCGGGAAGGGAGACAAGCCGAGGACGAGACCCTCAACTCCGGACTTGAACACGCTGAAGGTTGCCAGGGATTGCAAACGCAAGCTGACTTGGATCAGAGGTTAATTTTTCCCACAGAGATCGTAACAACTACTCTGCGACCAGACCTTGTCCTTCGGTCTAACTCCCAAAAACTTGCGTATGTCATTGAGCTGACAGTACCATGGGAGGAAGCAATTGAGGAGGCATTTGAGGGTAAGAAGCTGCGGTATGCAGCTGAGGCAGAGGACAGAGGCTGGAAGATCAAGGTGCACCCGGTGGAAGTGGGGTGTAGGGGCTTTGTTGCCAGTACAAGAGCAAAACTGGTTAGAGGCTATAAGAGAATTAGCAAACACTGCTGAGAGGAGTAGTCACTGGCCATGGCTAAAAAGGGCTGGCATAACTTGGGCAGCTAAGGCAGTCAGTTAACTGATTGCCAAGGATTGATCGACTCGTGGTGGACCTGCCTCAACAGGGGGCGTCGAAAGGGTAAAACTTAACATTAGAAGTCTCAGGGCCTCCTGGGGACTGTGCAGTTAACCTCATGGTAGTAAAACTAAAAAGAGTAATGAAAAATGTTCTGCTCTTCTCCCCTGTGCTCTTCTTCCCTTTCCTGGGAGGCAGTGGGGAGGTAGAGCGTACAGCCCGATCCGGCAGGGAGGTGTGGGAAGCCAGATCGGGCGCCCCCCTTCCGGCTCTCCTCTCTGCTCTCTCCTATCTTATCTTACTTGTCTTACTCCTCTGTCACCTTTTCTGTCCCTTTGAAGAAATGAGGCTCCATAAATGCTAAAGAGGTAAGTATTTCTCAGTTGCAGTGAATAGATAGAACTGTAGAAAATTAAACAAGAGAAAGAAGAAGAGAAAAACTATTTTAACATAAACCACTGACACACTCTGTGGCCTGATCAAGCCTGGCAGGGCCTCCTTGGATGAGGGTGTCTAGTGATAATGGCTGAAACACCCGATGAATCCAAGGTCCACTACTGACAATGTGTCCCAAATTTTAACAATTTAGATTGGATCTCTAATCCCTAAACCTAACCAGGGAAAATGGCAGGTTAGCTTGGGTAAAAGAACGAAAGTTGAGGCACACAATGATGTGTGCTGCTGGTAAAGTTTATGGGCTGCTTTCCTCATAACAGCCATCCCTCAAGATTTTCTCCATTAAAAGCAATGCATTGTCCGGGATTGTAACAGATTGTAGTCCTTTACTGAATCTGTTTATTTTTAAGATGATGTATTTCAGATATTTTGCCTCTTGCTCCTTCCTGGTCTTGTTTCTTCATCCCTCTCTTCCACCTCCATTCTTCTATAATCTCAATATTCTACTCTTGTTGAAACTGATCCCTTGCTGAACATTACAAGTATGGATCTCACTCAGTCAGGTTCTCCAGCTAAGTAAGCCGATCTGGTGAGAAGCCATAAAAGCATTGTTTATGAAAAAAGCAGTAAGTGCATTGTTGGCAATATAAACCAATCTGATTTATGTTAAGGAGAATGCAGGCAGTAATAAACTGGAGGCGAATAAAATCTCCACTTGTCTATATATGCATGAGTTCATCTCTTTTGTGACTTTCTCACCTCTTTTATAACCATTTATCTTTATATCTTTTTCACTTTCTCCTTTCAACCAGATCACTCTCATTTTCTGCCCACATTTTGTGTAGTAATTTTCACTTAAACCCTCCCCCTCATGCGTTAAAATTTATTGCCTTTTACTTTTTTAATACCACACTATTTCATGTGAAAGAGGTAGCCTTTTGTTTGAAAATGTGCTTTGTAACAATATTCTGTAAATTGTACTGAATTACTCTAATCCATCCTAATCTTTCATTTATTTTTTGCTGCCATAATATTGTTTTATTTAATGGAACTATCACTGTAGGCTAGCAATTAGCTGACGTAATGGCATCAGCAGTAATAATGTTGTACAGGATCTTTGAGGAGAACACATCCAGGTGTCCAGCAAAGAGTCTTCAGTGAAATGTGGTTATAATTTAGTAATGAACTTTATTTCATACACAGAATCACAATCTTGATTGACAAAACAAGTGGTAAAAGTCAAGCACATTACTCTGCATCCCTAACTAAAATATTAAGCTAGGAACCAGTATGGCTAAATAGTGAAATTCACATTGTGTCTACACTATATAGATTCTGAATTGAGTGGAAAATCTCAGCATCTAAGAACTTGTCAATTACATAATCAGAAGTCATAAGTCTTGAAATTTTGCGAACTGCATGAAACTCTGAAAGAAAATAGTGCAAATTCTTAAATAAATCAAACAGAAATTCAAGCATATACATTTATAAAAGAAATAAATTGGACGACAGTGTCCTGTTGGTGGTTGTGACAAGATTGATTTCCCTGCCCTGCGGAAACGACAGAAGAAGAAGGAATTAGGGAAAGAGCTGCATGCCAAGAAGGTAAAATGCATCAAAGTGGCAGACAAGGATACAGTATCAGTGACAGGTATGGAGAGGAAAAGTAGGGAATAAAAGTAATGCAACTCATGGAAGCGGCAGAGAAGGAAATGGTGACAATTCAGGGGTGAGGAAGAAGGCCAGAGGGACTGAAGGATAACAAGTGAGAAATAATGATGAGATGAGAAAATGAGGAAGTACACAGGAGCAGAGAAAAATGAAAATGTGTGGAAGTTAATACAACATTGATACAAAATTAGCAGAGGGTAAAAGAGAGATGTAAAAAAAAAAACATTTAAAAACATCAGCGATAAGAAGAGTTTGGAAAGAACAAATGGGGAGTTGGACCGAGGAGACAAGAGTGACGAAAGTAACAGACCATTAGTTAAGAATGGAGTTCAGTGAAGGAAAAAACAAACAAGAATAAATGAGTGACAAGTGATCGAAGGAAAAATGGGAGAATCAAGTAATATGCAACTGATAATTGCGACACATCTTATTCTTGTCTGTTTTCCATGTTTAGGGCTAAACACTGCTCAAACAATCCCACAGAAGTTGCTCAAGTTAATGTGTGTTGCATTGACTGGAATGTCTTGTAATAATTTTGGGGATTTAGAAACTTTTAGAAAATGTATGAAACATTGTTGGGTCAGAATGGTGGTGTGGTGGTTAGCACCATTGCCTCACAGCAAATAGGTCCTGAGTTTAATTCTACCATTTGGCTGGGGCCTCCCTCTGTGGAGTGTGCATGTTCCCCTTGTGTCTGTGTGGGTTCCTTCTGGGTACTCAAACTTCCTGCAGTCTAAAGACATGCAATTAGTGGGGTTAGGTTTTGGTAGCTGAAAGAATAAAAACTAAATCTCACTCAATAATGTGTAATGTGTTTCAAAATATGACAAGGTTTTATCATAAAATCCTGTTAGAACATAGAATTATACAATGCAGTACAGTACAGTACTCAGATCTTCTCCTTATTCATTCAGCTGTTCTCGTTATGGGTCACCATAACAAATCTCCTGTCTCCATCTCATTCTTTCCTCTTTGCATCCTCTTCTGTCACACCAACCTTCTGTATGTCCTCTTTCATTACATCCATGAACATTCTCTGTGGTCTTTCCCTTTTCTTCCTGCTTGTTAGCTTTTTCCAATATATCCATTACCCAACCAAAACATCTCAGCCTTACCACTCTTGTCTACAAACCACTCAGCCTGACCTGTTTTTCTAATATGCTCATTATGATGCTGTCTCTCCTGGTCACGTCCAATGAAAATCCTGATAATTTAAGGACAAGATACACATTTTGGTGGACTGAGTGCACCCTTAACTTAAAAAGTCATAGCTGAATATTAGCAACAGTTCAGTAGTGCAACAAACAGATACATACCAATA
Organism: Haplochromis burtoni; assembly: GCF_018398535.1. Classification (NCBI taxonomy): domain Eukaryota; kingdom Metazoa; phylum Chordata; class Actinopteri; order Cichliformes; family Cichlidae; genus Haplochromis; species Haplochromis burtoni. Next base: position 92,398 of record NW_024583068.1, on the reverse strand, counting down.
GCTCATTAGGATCTCCATATTGTCACAGTGCAGTGGACTGGACAGATACTTTACAAGATTTAAAATACTTTCTTTGTTATATATTTTGGAAATTCTTTTGTTACAGCAGTTATGATACTACTACAAGTAATATTACTACTACTACTACCACTAATAATAATAATAATAATAATAATAATAATAATAATGGTGCAAGATGACAACATATAGGAACATCTGTGCCGGGTATGGCCTGGAAATGGGATATGCCCCCTAGGGTTGTCAAGAATGACCGAGCTAAGATCCTGTGGGACTTCCATCCCTTCCATCTTAACCAAAAAAATAGTAATGTGCTTTACTATGTTTTCCTCCTTTTTCTTTGTAAAATTCACGGATAACAACAATAATTATCATTTTAGGGCCATGCTAGCTTCCCTACCAAAGTTATCAGAATAACTGAATTCACCTATATTGAATTTGGTTTGTGGTCAGTGTTGGGAAGGTTACTTTTAAAATGTATTCCACTACAGATTACAGAATACATGCCCCAAAATGTATTTTTGTAATGTATTCTGTTATGCTACTCAATGAGAGTAACGTATTCTGAATACATTGGATTACCTATTATATTATCATGCTTTTTACAACTACATGAATGTCCTATTGCTGTGTGAATGATTACTTTTACTGAAGGATACCCGCCATACCAATAGCAACTAGATGTTTAAATCTTAATATAAAATGAGTAACAGTAGGATGGACATTAGGTACAGAAAACTGTTTCATGCGTATATGAATTATTATATAATTATTATTATTATATTTACATGCTTCCATCTCTCGCTTCTGGTCGGTGACAACTTGCACTTTTCCACTCTCTTTTTTTTCCCTCCCTCGCTCACAAACACATAACAGGTATGGCAGTCCATTCTCCCTGCAGCACGGACTACACTGCCCATGAGGCTACATTCTTTAGGGCTATGACTGTAACACTCTGCCTATTGCCTTCATATTAAATAATTTTTGTGAATGATTTTTAAAAATATTTCTTCACGTCATTATGCGGGCCACAAGTAGAGGTGACATGGGCCACGAGATTGAGACACAGGCATTAGAGCTTCTTAATGCGTGTTTTGTTTGGGGCGTGGAAACGAAAAATAGAGAGGGCATAGCCGAACATATGAAACAGGAAAACACCGCCGTGTAATCCCTTTATTTCAGCAAAGTAACTGTGTTCTAAATACCACCTTTTTAAACGGTAACTGTAACTGAATACAGTTACTCATATTTTGTATTTTAAATACATAATGGCAATACATGTATTCCGTTACTCCCCAACACTGCTTGTGGTTTATGGAATTAACCAAAGATGAATCAGACTAACTAGCACAGTACCTGCATAATTAGTAAAGTATGTTTATGTAATATACAAGTGACAAGGAGGAGGTTAGGTTCACACAGTCAGTTATCATATTAACTGACATGGAGTTTCTTTGATGACAAACCCAGAATTCCCATCATCAAGCTCAGAATTTTTACTACACCCACTTTTTAAAAGTCATTTCAAAAACATGGTTGGAAGCACAGACAGGCCAAAACATGTGCACATTGGGATGCAGAAGCAGCAACATGAACATTTTGTACTCTGTATGCTGCAATAAAACATAAGATCAGAGCAGATGAAATCAGCAGCAACAGACAACACACTACACTAACAAGCGTATAAACAAACAGAGAGAAAAGCATACATGCATTAAAAAAAATGCTAACAGCTGAAAACCAGTTGTGTTTTGCTAATTCAGTCCATATTTTACTCTTATAAACTCAAGGATGGATCACATTAAAGACAGATGTGGCCAGTGATCATTAGGAAAAATGGGAATAGATGACTGAAAAGGTGAGTAGATAAATGAAAGAGCTTCAAAGGAATTTTGATGGAAGAAAGATAGAACAGTGGTGGGGTGGATGATTAAAAAGGTGATACATCTAAATGAAAGGGCTTATGTAGTTTTATACAAATACATTTTTACACAATAAAAGTCCCAAGTTCTCAATTCATCTCTTCATCATTTTAAGTACTACATAAGGCTTTCACAATAATAAATTCTCTTGCTTTGAAGAAAGCCTGTAAGCCATCTGTGGGACTTATTTCAAAAGAAAAAAAGAGAAAGCATGCTCATTGTTTTATCATTCTTTGTTTAAACACTTACAAGATATAACAGCAAGAGAGCCTTGAGGTGTCAGGCTGAAACTGGCGGAAATATGAACAACAAACAAAAACAGCAGGGTGGAAAGAATGAAACACTTGGGGTAAAGTGAGAGGGTGAGAAATGGGGAGGAATAGAAAGGACACAGTTCCAGAGGAGCTACAAATTAAGAGGAAGCAAGTAGTAAGGGTGCAGTTTCTGTAAAGAAAATTTGTCTGGTTTCTCAGGATTATAAATATCATCCATTATGGTTTTGGGTGGACAAGTGTTGGAAAACTATTAGAAGATGATATGCTATATTCAAGCCAAAAGGGACATTACTTGTACAAAATGCAATGTAAAACAATGAACCTTTCTTCTTTTGAGAACAAGTACAGTGTGTCATTGTTTAATATTCCCATGCCTATTGTTCATAGAATCACGACACAAATGTTTTACTGCATTTTGTATGTGGAAGTGATTTTGTTTTACAGCATGCACTTCATGCAAACCACAAACATGTTCAAACTGATTTTTAAAAATAAATACTGTCAAACAAGAGCCTCTGTGGCCTGGCCATCTTACGAATTGTAGTACTAAACACATATAGGGTTAGACTGTTGGTTTTGGACATCAACCTGATGCTTGTTGGGCCACCACATGTGAAAAGGAAAGAAGAAAGCCCAACAAGACAAGTGTTTCCAGTTCACTTTCAAGAGCAAATGAACAATGACCTAAAAGTAATACAAGCTGTGTCTGATGCAAATGCAGACCCTAAGGTTGAACATGAATATGCTTGCAGTGCACAGGCACACTGCCAGTTAATCAAAGCCAAAGAGATATTATGCAGACAATGACGAAGGCATATGAAGCTAAACTGGCAATGGGAGCCACATATACACAGTATCAGTTTAGAAAAAGCAGTGTCCACAGAAACTAATTAGGTTATAGGATCCAGCTGCAGAGGCAGGCAGCAGGTCACAAGAGTTGATCAGGAGATGAAATGCAGAAGTGAAGGGCAGACAGATACGTTGGGTCACAAAAACAGGAGCAGGAGACAAATGTCCTGTTGTGTATGTTTTACAATGGACTGAATCAAAGCACTTACCAAGGACACTGAGAATGGCAGCAACACTGCAGAGAACTTCAGATAGAATTTGGAGTTTATAGCAGTGATAGGAAAAGCACCTATAGTAGTCATAAAGAAGTGATGTTTTGTTCAAGAACACATAAACAGGGTGGATCTTGAATGTGATAGATGACCTTTCCCATCTTTATCATCAGGTGATGTAAAATCTTTGTCAGAAGACTTCAGTCAGCTCTTAATTTGTTTATTGCTATGCCTTTTATTTCCCTTCTCTGACTTAAGAAAAACTAAGATTTTTATAATTTTTCCTCATATCATTTTATCATAAACATACAGGCTTGTGCATATCTATAATTGACAGAGGCTCTAATTAGAAAGGCTCATTCTGTCACGGCTGCCGAGACGAGCCGTGTGGTGGTGGAGGGAGAAAGGACACAAAATGCAGGCAGTAGATGATAATGCTAGTGATGTTTGTTTATAAAGTGGTGTAGTGGCAAAACTAAATAACAAACCTGAGATACCAAACAGGGTGAACAATGCAGATGACGAACCGGCAACAGGCAGGAGAACACACAGGGCTTAAATACACACAGCAGTAATCAGGGGATGAGAGACAGGCGGGCAACACACCTGGGAGAAGTCAGAGCCGACGGGACAGGGGAAACGTAAACTGAACACACTCACATGAGATGGGGACCTTCAGAATAAAACAGGAAACTCAGACACAGAGCACCAGACAAGGCACTGAACTAAGCAGACAGGTTCACAAACAGACAGTGTGACACCATAGACAGACAGAACACAGAAGTGGGACCAGGGCAAGCACAGAACAGAAACCTAACAAATGGCAAATCATACATACAGAATACATACTCAGAATAAACAAAAAGCATAAAGAAACACAAAAGACTCAGGACCATGACACATTCTCCATATTACTTTTTCTATAATTGTAATTCATTGCAGGGAAAAAGAAATGTAAAGTATCTGCAAACACGCTGTAATATAAATAAGGTTTACTAGGGAAAGTAGGACTCTTACTATTCATTTTCATAACTCTATCCAGAAGAATTCTATGATTCCCTGCATTTTGTTCTAAGAGTAATCTTTGCGAATATTTTTTCATGATAAAAACAAATAAAACATTCTAAAAGCAGAGGTCCATATTTGCACAAAGTGATTGCAGTATAGTTTATACTGCAGTATACTTTAAGGGACAGTCACGTAGCAGCTGACTTGGGCCTGCTATCAGCATGCCTCAGGATTGGCTGTCTTTATGGATCCTGTCTCTGTATTAAAATAATGTCAGCGGTCAGCTTAAGTGCAGAAAAAAACATTTCAAAGTCTAGCTGAAGGATAGAAAATGCAAAATTACATCTGAAGACACAACTGTTGATTATAACACCCACTGGCAGGCCTGTCTGATAAGGGTCCAAAAGCTTCAGAAGGCTAAGGCAGCCACTGTCACTGAGTATGACACATGAGAAAGACAACCCGAGGCAGCGAATTGCACAGTAGAACAGTCTGACTCAATATCCAGGTTAAGTTGCAAGTATCATCACTGCTAATGTGCAACTAACTGACTTTGGTTTGCAACTAAAGTGTGAAGTTTTAAAATATGTGGGAGACCTGGATTGAATAGTCCCAGACACCATACATACTTTAGATAAGAGACATTTAAAGCACTTAAAGAGTGGTCATTCTAACTGGACTGTCAGAAAATTGCCAACGATGCACAAGAACCTCAGACACCAACCATGGAAAAAAAACAGATGGACAGAGCAACATTGTTGTCCTTTATGTGGCAGGTTTGTTGTAAAAACAACCTGTAGCTGAAAACCCCTCTCCATATGCTGTCCATGGGGAAATATATGCACAAACAGACACAATTACTGTATCATAAAATATGCATTAGAGAAGTTTCACGCTCTGTCCTGGTAATGACCCACATCTATATTTCACACCTTGAATGGTTAAATATCAGAAATCTTTATCAGTTGTTTTTCGAACTGAAGAAGCATGTTGGAAGAAAGGTGTAACATCTTCATAAAACTAAAGAATTCGAGTTGCTATCTTTTCAAATACTCAAGACTACCCTGACCTTAATGACTGAGAACCTACACAGACATGATCATTACATTTTATTCTGTGCGCATACAGTATATCAAGGAGTATGATCAATTTATGCTTCAGTATGGACTTGTATGTCTGAGGGAGGGAGTGTTTTAAGTGTTAGAGAAAAACAAGTAAATTCTGAACTTATTTGCCATATTCCATCACATCTCATATGACTTACTATAGTAGGCTGTCATATTTCACTGTGACATTTGTTATTTTATCAACTCCATTTTAAATGCTACAGTTTAACGAGCGCGAGGAGGGAGAAAAGGGGAGTGGAAAAGTACGAGATGTCACCGACATGAAACGGGAGCTGGAAGCATGTAAATATAATAATAACCACTGCAGACAAAAAGAGTGCCTGACGAGCCCAGTTGTAAGTAAGCTATTAAGACTTGACTGTACACTGTTTTTGTGTTTTCCTCCGAAACAATAAGTTCTGTTGAAGCAGCCTTTCAACGCCTCTCTCTGTCTCTGTCATTTTCATTTAACGACAGTTAAATGATAGATTTAAAACAATGAACAAAACTGCCTAGCAACCACTACCTAAAATTATGTTTTTTTAAATTTTGCTAAAAACTTTTTTTTTTAGCATTTAGGTGCCTTATAACACCTACACCTTATAAAACCATTTCATCATCTCATTTCATTTCATATCACAGCATCGTCTAATTTAGCAAATATTAAATATACTCAACACTAGATACTTTTGCTGTATCTATGTGTAGCGAGTGTAGCATTGGTATGTGCTGGCTTACTTCATAATAGTTTTTCTAAAACTGTCTTTGTTCACTTAACTACATTCCAATTTGCTTTAAGTCACAGTTAAAATTTCTGGTTAGTGCCAAATGAACAAAAAATAAATAAGTGAGTGAATAAAAAATAAATTCATTACTTAAAAAATAAGTGGAAAGTTTTAAATTAACCTCAAAATTGCAGTGTAACTCCCATCTCCATATTTATCTTCTGTTCTCGCCATCTGCTTTTCCTGGTCAGACTAATGATGCAATAAGACTGCCCTTTTTTAAAGGTTAAAAAAATAATGTTTTTATTTTTGTTATTATCATCTAATTGCTTTGGCAGTGCTACTAGCAGTCCATTTAAAGCACAACTGAAAATTAAATTTGAAATTGAGTTGTTCAGAGAGAGCGAGATACAGAGAGCAATAGCAAGAGGCATTCACTATTATTCCTTGGCAATGAAGTATTGTTACTTGTGCCAAATACAGTGCAATGAAATAAAGGCTAAGGGGGAAGACAAAGCACTCTCTGGAGTGAGTCTCTCAATAGAGAAATAAAGACATACATACACAAATAGAGAAGCAAGAAGCAAAAGAGAGGACAAAGGAAGATAGAATAGAATGAATGAATAAAGCAAAACAAAACAAATGGCCTGCAACACAAAAAATACCAGTGAAATACAACCCCCTCCTCACTGCCCTCCAACCAAGGCTATCATCATGCTGGCAGTACTGAGATTACATCAAGGGAAAGGCAGAGTTAAAGAAAAGGGGCTGAATGTTGGATCAATATGTCTGGTGAGAGAAACATAAGGTAAAGTCCAGACAGAAGGAGAGAGAACGAGTGTAAAAGAGTATTAAGACAGAAGCAAGAAGAAGGTTAGTTAGTATAAACTCACTATGTTTTTGTTTTATTCAAGGTGTAAAATATGCATCCTTGCAGATGTTCTACATTGCACGTTCACATGTGTGCCTTGTGGCCCTGTTGTTGCCTTGAGGCTGACATTTAGTTTTGCTTAATTATGAGTGTGAAAGTTTAGACATTTGAGTTTTTATGTGTGACAAAAATTTAGATGCATGAATATTCTTGTGCATCATTTTGCGTTATCAATCTTTAATGTGGTTTGCCAATTCTTTGCGCTCCTTACGTTCTCAAATGCACAAGCTGAAGTCTTCACATAAAAATGGACATTTTATTATATCCTTGGAACTGTCACATATACAGACTGTTCCATTTCCATGTCACACTTTTTCTTTTCTATGTGTTTGTGGAAAAAAACCTGGACGATACCTAATATCTAAGACTAATTTGCTCTGAGTAAATGTTCTAAGTGTCTGTGACATTTAGAGCAACAACATGGATTCATGTACTGTACATTTATTGGATTTCTGTGTGTGTTTGTGTGTGTGTTGAGCAAGTGAAGCAGATGGGTACAGCAGCTGTGTTGCTAAGGTTATTTCATGACTCAATACCCAACAATAAATCTCCACTAAATGTAAAAATGAGCACCTTCAAAGTGTTCCACAGGGTCTCTGACACACTTCCTGCCATTACTTTACACAGGTAAACAAAGTAGTTATTATTTAGGATAGAATTTACCTCCAGCCACCAAAGTGTTCATATTCTGAATTTATTCATCTAAGAGATGAAGAGGACTTCCTATAAAACAATGAACTTTTGATTATCAATTGGCTAGTTTGAAGACCAGAAATTATAAGAGCATGCTTTCCTTTTCCTTTTTTTCTTCATTCATTCCAGGTTATTCAGTTTGACTTTTTCCTCCCACCAAATGGTCTCCTTTCTCTGTCAAGCTGCCAATATCTGGATGAGAGATGAGAGGAGCTGCTCAACATGTGTACACACCTATTAGAGTTGCTTTAAGTTATTACAGTGTGCTCAGAGAAAATAGTCAGTAGAAGGTTGCTCAGCAACGTGTTTTGCTGACTCTTGGGTGCAGCCTGGCTTTCAAGCTACAATCTGCCTTAATTTGCTACTAAGGTTATATTGACTGAAGCCTGGGAGGAAAACTTATAAAACACAGATGAAAACATTTTTGACATAGAGCTCATATTCCTTGGTACTCTTAATGCAACAGTTGATAAATATGGAAGATTCAGGACTCCATAAAATTTGTTTCACTGATAAAATACAGTCTGAAACATATATATCCAACTTGCCCTATCTACATAAGTTTACAACCATCGGGCTTTGTGGTGTAAAACTATTTTCTTTAGGTACATTAGTTGACCATAGTACAATAACCTTGTCAAATAATTTAAAAGTTATAAACTCTGGTGAAATAAGCTAACATTTTTAGTTTTTCTTTCTAATTTTGTATACTATCTAATATGTATAAATCATTGTACACAGTCTAATATGGTGTATGGTGTGGTAGTATGGTGATGCTGTTATTAACCGCCATAGTGCCATTAAATTTCTTACTCAAAGCCAACATCCAAAATATCTCAGTTATTAAAAATGCTTGATTGTTACCACCATAATCCTGTCTTTTATCCTAAGAGGTTTCTATACAGCGTCTGAGATATTTAGCATGCTTTTGAAACTTTTTTTTAATAGTAATTTACTGGCTATAATTTCCTCTGTTAATCCTGTCGTAGAAGCTGTGGAAATTCCGTAAGTTGCTTGTGGAGAGTTACACAGAGCAGTTGTTTAATTTCCACGACAATCTGCTGCCTGTGCATTTACATGTAATCCTTGGTGATAAATTAGAATTAAGGAGAAGGAGGATGGAATGACAAAAATAGAGAAACACCAATTTCAGACTTTCATTCTGTTTTTGTCGAAGCGGGAAATGTATCACGCGGAGCCTTGAGCAGCAGTCTTCATCTTGGGCTGAAACAAACCGTTGTCTTACTTTCACAGTGACCACTGGCTTGAATGCAATCAGGCTACTCCTATTCATCTGCCTGCCAAATATATTAACATCTATTGTTTATCTTTGTTGTCACAGGCGGCCTGATAATTATTAAAATGTTAATCTGATTACAAATTTATGCCAAAATAATTTTCTCTTGTTTTGGATTCTGGAATCTTCTGTCACTGTGATGACCAGTTCACAGCTGTTCACACACAAACACAATCCACACTGATTTTACGGGTGACATGATTTCTATGTAATTAGTCTGTTTTTATTCTGAGGCACAAAGTCCCAGTTTTATCATATTTTAGCAGCCACATTCACAAAATTGTTGATATGCATTAAGCCATTTCTTTTAGTAATGATTACAAACATCTACTTTATTATTCATTACTTTGCACACCCATGTATCCACACACAGGGTACAGAATATAAGCACACAAAAGAACAAGGAACAGCAATAGCCTACAGCATTTATTAATATTAAATGTCTCCATTCATTTCCACAGGTGAATATAAGCTATTACATATACACACACACACACACACACACAGTTACATATACAAATATTTGCTGTGAGTGAAACTCTCTCAGTGCATCTGAATAAATAATGTAGTAGTTTACCCCTTAAGCATCAAAGTAAATAATGCACTAATTTCACATTCTCCGTGCAGAGGGCAGACAGTATGAATGCTGTCCTTTTACATGTTTGCCCTAAATGATTTCCAGTTCATTAATTACATTTACGGAACATTTATAACCATTAACACAAAAGAGATACGTAAATATTTAAAAATAAAATACCCTCTTTTTTGCATTAGGGATCAGTGGTATAAAGAAGTCTAACTTTGGTATTTAGGAAATTATATCTTTATAATATAGACATAAAATGTAAAAGTAAAATTGAAAATGCATTTTCTAAGAGCACCATGTCTCTGAATAAGCAAAGTTTCACTTTTCTTCCTCAAATAAAAGTCAGTCCAACCTTGAACTGTGCTGAACTTGCACTGCTGGTAAGTCACATAAGCCTGTGGGGACAGACTTGACCCAGTCACAACCTTCCTCACCCTGCCTCTCTTACTTCCTCCATCAGTCCCTCCCTATTTTTCTTTATCTTGTCAACATGTGGTATTAGTCTCAATGTCCTCTTCCCTCCATCGTTTGTGTGGTCTATGGTTATGTCCTCTCTGTTCTTCATAGGATTAGTACTTTATCTTGTACCAGAGTTTGGAGACAGTTGGAGAAAGGACAGTGACTATAGTAGGGTGATGTAATTGTTAACTAAAGCTAAATAGTAGACCAATTATTCCACTAGCTCCTTGTGTTTTGACTTTACCCATTGTTGTTTTTGTCTCTTTTTTTAAATATAAAATTTAGCCACATCACCCTTTCCACTTTTCTCAGACTGTTATTTGCCCTGCCCTCTCGCCCTATAAATGCTTAGGTTGTTGGGCATTAAAAAGTTATGTATAGGGAAGAAATCATTTTAAAATGTGTTTTAAAAGAGTTTATGAGGAGATGAGTATTTAAATAGAGAAAGGTTGGGGAGGGACATACAATACAAGCCAAGTGTGCACACTCACACTTGCAGACTCTTAGGCGAAAGACACTGCAGACTTGCAGACACTGCAGGCGAAAACATATCAAATCAGACTTTTTTGACCCTATGCGACCCATATCGCATATATTTTCAAATCCGATCTGGGTCACTTTTGTATGTGGTACTGAATCCGATACGTACCTGATGTTTTAGAAAGCAACTGCTGTTTGAATGGTTATGTCGCATTAAATCCGTCTTTTACGTCACTGACACAAGACAGACGCCAATTATCAGAGCTGGAGAAGCGCCCAATAAGACATCGCGAACGCTTCCTGGCCATCCCATGTAGATGTTAGTGAAACTGTTGGGAAGACAGCGTTGGAGAAACGTGAACGTTTTATTTGTACTGTATAATCTGCAGATTCTGACAGAAATCTGCAACTATCCTTTGAAGCACCGCTCCTCTCTAAAACAGCAATAAGGATAATTATTAGGCCATATGTAAATAACAAAATAACTTTATAACTTAAAGCAAAATTTGGAAACGTAAAGTCCAAAACAAGTCTTTATATTAAAGGCCATCAGTCAAACAATACTGTTTGCTCTGGGTCTAAACAGAGCGCGTTGTGTGTGACGTCTTATTTTGCGCATGCGGGCCGCTTTGAGGGTTCACACTAAAGCGTTTGCTGTCACATTTTATTTGTAGTGGGAACAAGCAGACAAAAAAAATCAGATTTGATCAAAAAATCAGAATTGAGCATTAAGACATGCAGTGTAAATGCAGCCTTAGACTAAACGGGCATTTTGCTGCAAAGTCAAGGAAAATGGATTGATTTGAACACAAGCGATACAAACACAAATAAAAAAGAATTTTCACTCACATATCTTGCGATACTATGTGCAGCAGTATGTGCATCAAAACATGATCTGAGGTCAGATCTCTTGAGATATTTCAGACTTTGCTACTCACTATAGATCTTCACTACAAGTTCCTCTGTGTAGGCACTCTGAATTTTTCAAAGACTGACAACAGCTTGTGCAAGTTTTACCACTGGGCTGTTTGTACAGCTCATGTTTAATAAACACAGAAACCCAGAGTAGCAACTGTGCAGACAATAACTGTAGCAAGATTTCAATAATGGCTGCATCAAGTTCAAGTGGACCCTCTAAACCACAGGTAAGTAATCATTTTCCTTCGTCTTTCTTTGCTATTTCACTCGACTGGACATAGGTGTAGTTTTTATTAGCTAAATCTGGTGAAGTTGTGGTAAAATGCCAACATTAGCCTATTTGTTGTAGCAAGCTAGCTGGCAGCTAAAATTTGCTAAATTCAGTGATGCCCCTGTCTCTTTTAGGAGTTAGAGGCCCGTGTTATAACGGCGGCACAAGATATAATCAACAGGTTACCTCAAATTCTTCAGCAACCTAATACCACATGTATACCAAATGCTGAGCACTCTCACGAGCACTCAGGTGGACAAGCCCAGACCCCAAAAGATACAGTGCAGGCGGAGATGGCAAGGTTAGAAATTGTATTGAACCATTATACTTTTAATCATTTGGACTAGTAAAAAAAAAAAAAATCCCTGCATGTTGAAAATTATTTCTGCTTCTCACATATAGGTCATTTCCAGGATTTTTTACCAGAAAAAGGGGGGGGGGAAATCACTTTTCCCCACTCCAAAGTAGCACGCTGAGGCCTAAATCCAGCAAGCCATTCAGTGTATATATATATCTAGTGAATAAAGGCTGCACCAACACTCCTTCTGCTACTGAGGAGCTGCAGCTGAGCCAAGCAGGGCTGGGAAAGAGATCCCTCATCTTGACTGATGATATGAGCCATACAATGGTAATGTAGTTAAACTTATATAAGAGAAATGCATTTACATAAAAAAAACATGTTCTATATCAAATCATAAGGATAGACATTCAAATGATAGTTGGTTTGGGTCATATATTAGCACTGATAAAAATATTTCTTAATTATGTAGTTTTACCAATTGTGTCCCCTTATGTACTGTTTTAGATTAATAAAATGATCACTGAAGAATATCCCAAAATGGATGGCGTGCAAGGATGATTGTTGCACAAGTCATCAGGTGCATAATTTTCCTCTTTGAAATTATTCTTTTTAGATGCTAGTGAAAGTTGAAAATTGTACAATGTTTTTTCTATCAATCTGTGTATTTAGGTGGTCAAGGTAGGAGGAAACTTGTAGCAATTCCTCCTGATGTAAATGGCTACACAGGAAGACTGATCCGCAATGTTTCCAGTGCAGGAAAGACCCTCTTGTATGTTGTTCCGCTGCAGCAGGACCTTGATCTTACTCCTCTTCCATCAGATGCAGCTGAATTTCAAACCATGCCAAAGGCTTCTTGCCAGGTGTGCAAGGAAAGTATGCCTCTGCATATCCTAGCACTCCATGTCAACAATTGTGTGAAGTCTCAGTCAACAGAAGAGGAAGATGAGGTGAATTTATGTTATATTGTGGAATATTGCCTTATTAACAGTCTATAAATATTTGGGATATTTGTGCATGTAATTATAGAAGGCTTTTTTTGTGTGTGTGACTATTCTGTTTTTGTTAATGTACAATACATTGTAGTAATTACAATTGTACTTCATAGACTGATGTCCAGCTTCTGTCTGTCATGAATTCACCAAGTTTTTGTAGAGAGCCTCTTGACATGAAGCAGGTGATAATGTTCAATCCACATATTTACAAATCATTGTTTCTTTTATGTTTTAACAATATGTTTTTCTCTAGGACATGAAAGAATGCCCAATTTGTCTTTGCTGCTTTCCAGTGAATGAGATTGCCCAGCATGCAAGCCTGTGTGGTGAAAGGTTCGTTCAAATTTATACATATTAAACACATTTTCCTATGTTTACATTGGATTCCTTTTTAAAATTTTTAAGCCATTACAGTTTTGAGCTCAGTATGTAGTTACAGTAAATACTTACTTGGTCCACATTTTAATGCTTACAGTATATTTGAAACACACAATGTAATCACCGTACCTATTAAGCTCAGGACCCAATTTAAATGCCAGTAAAATCAGTTAAAAGACATCATAAGTTACATCACATATATTTTTGCTATTGTTCATAAGTTTTAGACCTGAGGACACTTCCACTCACATGACAGACGTTTATGTCAGTACTGATTCTGAGTGCAGTGTGCCAAGCAACAGAACAGATCCTTTGACTGATTTAGTCAGGTATGATTTATATTCTTTACCCTTTCAGATTATCTGGTTTTGTTTATAATACATTTGCTTTCATTTTAAGAAACGATAATCATTTTATATTTTTTTTTCTCAGTGAAGCAGATGTGCTACAGTGGCTTTCAAGTCAGGTGGATACCAGCAAAGACTTTAGGATTTGCATCACTCGCAATGATCTTGTTCAAAGAGGCTTCATTCAGTGGCAACGACAGAAGAAGGCTTCCCCTGTCAACAAACTCCACGTGATTTTTATCGGAGAAGCAGGAATTGATACTGGTGCATTAAGCACAGAATTTTTGACTGGTATAGCTATGTACATTGTACTTACAGTTCAGATATTGAATATGGCCAAATCAAATTAAGATACAGTATATCCTTTAAATTGTTTTCTCTTTCTGTATCTCTATGTAGAAATGATGCATGGTATTGAGACTCGACTGAAGGCAGTGGCAAGAAGGGAAAGAGCCCTGTCTACTCTATCAGTGATTTAGAAAATAGTTTCTACAGGATTGTCTGTTTTTATACATTTCCGAGGATTATGTAGCATATGAAGCATGTTAAATATTTCTTTGTATCTTGCAGAACTGCAGGAGAAGTGTTTTCAGTGAGCCTTGCCCAGGGAGGTCCACCACCGTGCTTCCTGAGAAGCTGGTGTTATCAGTTTCTTGCAACAGGAAACTTCAATGTTCTTCAGCTGACCAAAGATGATGTGGATGACACTGAATATAGGTCTCTAATCGAAAAGGCGAGGTGTGTTTGTACAGACTAGTGAAAAAATGCTGATTGTTTGTGTGTGTATACAGTGTTGGGGAGTAACGTAAGACATGTACCGGCGTTGCGCATTTAAAATACAAAATATGAGTAACTGTATTCCGTTACAGTTACCGTTTAAAAAGGTGGTATTTAGAATACAGTTACTTTGTTGAAATAAATGGATTACACGGCGGTATTTTCATGTTTCATTGTGTCGAGCCTGTTTGGGTTTTGTTTGACAGCTGTTTTGTTTGACAGCTATGTTCTGTTGTGTTCGTGAAAAAACGCCCGCGTTCGTGCTTCTTTATTTGCGTTATCGGTTTATGGATTGTTCTGCTGTGGTCGGGTTGGTTGAAACCGTTTTTCGTTGTTGGCGGTGTGTGTTGGTGGGGTGGTTTGTCTGTTAATGGGTTTTGTGTCCGTGTTTCAACGGTTTAACGGATCTGGTTTGTTTCGTGTTGTGTTGTCGGGGTGTTATTGTGTTTTTTTGTTTCTAAAAACACGGCGCGGTTGTACGTTTCGGTATTTTGGTTTGGGTTTGATGTCGACGTTGTGTAAGGTATATATTCTAAAAAAAAAAAACGTAAACAAAAAAAGTTTTACGTTTCGTTGATTGTGGCGTTGTGTTTTGGGAAAAAAACGTGAAACGGTTAAGCGGGTTGAACTTATTGGTGTTTAACAACGTTTTAAAAAAAAACGATGTTCCACAAACGGTGTGTTTCACGTGTCGGTGGTGATTATGGCAAAAAAACGTGGTGTGGTCCGGGGTTAAAAAAAAACGTGTGGGAACGAGGTGAAAACGGTGTAAACCAAACGGACGGGCGAACGTGGGGAAAAAAAACGGGGCAAACGTGGGGGTGGTGGGTGACGGGTGTGAAAAAACGGCGTGGTGGTCGGTTTAGTTTGTGTCGTAAGTGTGTGGTTTTTTTATTTTTTATAGTGGGCGTGGTATGTGTGTGGTTTTGGTTCGTTTAGGGTACGGTTTTGTCGTTTGTTTTGTTGTAGGCGTATGTGTTTGGTGGTACGTGGTGGGCGTTTAAAACGTGTGGTGAAAACGTGGTTTTGGTTGGTTGTGTTGTTCTTTTTGTTGGTCGGTGGTTTTTGTTGGTTGTTGTGGTGTTACTGATGTTATATGTCGTTGTGTTTTAGGTGTGGGTGTTTGCGTCTTTATGGGTTGGTTGTAGGGGTTTGGTTGACGTGTGTGGTTCGGTGTAGTCTTTTTAGGTCGTGTTGAAAAACGTTGTATTTCGTTTTTAAAAAAAAAAAAACGTAAAAACGTTTGCGTGTTGGGTTTCAAAAACAACGTTCCGGACGTTCGTGGGTTTCCGTGTGTGTAAACGGTTAAACGGTTTTGTTGTGTTTACTTTTTGTGTTTTGTTGTTATGTGGTGGTTTTGAACGGAGTGGGTGTTTAGGTATGTTAAACCGTATTTGTACGGTTGTTGTTTAGGTGGTTTTCTGTTTGTTTTTAACGGTGTTTGTTTGGTTTGTCTTGTGGGGTAAAAACGGACGTCGGGTTTTTTTAGTTTGTGTTTGGCCGTTCGTTGGTTTTTTCGTGTGTTTGAGGTCGTTTTGTTGTTGGGTACGGAAAACGGTGGGTAGTGGGTGGTTATGGTGTGTGTAATACGGAAACTGGGGTGTTGTCGGGAACGGTTTGCGGTGTGTGTGGGATGGGGCGGCGTGTGTGTGGGGACGGTAGACCAACGGTTGGGGTGTGGGGTTTTGACCGACAAAGCCGCGATAACACGTGGTGGTTACCGTTCGGGGGTAGGGTTTCGTGGGGGCCGTGGTGTGACGGTACGTTTTATTGTTGTGTGGGTAGTTGTTTTGTTTTTTCGGAGTCGTTTAATTGTTTCGGGGGGTGTTTAAGCGTCTTGGCGTGTGTTTGTTTTGTGGTTTGGTTTTTTTGGGGGTGACGTGGTGTGTGTTTTTAGGTTGTACGGTAGTTTACCAACGGTGTTTGTTGTTTTTCTTTTACGTGGTGTGTGTTTGGTTTTTAGTTTCGTGTTGGTAAACGTTTTTAGGGTTGTGGTGTTCGTTTGGTTGTTGTGGTGGATTGGGTTTTTTCAAAACGGTGGGAGTGTTGGGTACCGGTTTTGCGTTTCGGGTGGTTTGGGGGTTTTGGGGTAACGTAACGACTTAAAAAACGGTTGGGTAAACAACGTGGTTGCCGTGTAAGTGTTTTACGTTCCGGTCGGTTTGGTGGGGTAGGTGCGGTTTTTAGTTTTGCAAAACGTTTTTTTGTTTTATTGTGGGTTAGTTTTGTGTAGTTTGTAGTGTTGGTTTGTGGTTGGGCGGTTGGTTTTCGTATTTTGCACGTGTATCGCGGGGTACAACGTTTGTGGTTTTTTGTAGTTGATGGTTAGTTAACGTGTTATCGTGGCGTTTTGTGTGGGGTTTCGTTTTGTTGTTCCAAAACGTGTTGGTGTTCGCGGTTGGTTTACGACCAAACGGGTTGTTCACTGGGGTGTTAAAAAAACCGTTGTCCGGAAGCTGGTGTTATCAGTTTCTTGCAACAGGAAACTTCGATGTTCTTCAGCTGACCAAAGATGATGTGGATGACACTGAATATAGGTCTCTAATCGAAAAGGCGAGGTGTGTTTGTACAGACTAGTGAAAAAATGCTGATTGTTTGTGTGTGTATACAGTGTTGGGGAGTAACGTAAGACATGTACCGGCGTTGCGCATTTAAAATACAAAATATGAGTAACTGCATTCCGTTACAGTTACCATTTAAAAAGGTGGTATTTAGAATACAGTTACTTTGTTGAAATATATGAATTACACAGCGGCAGCGTTACGGTTGCTATGGTTACAGGGTGACGCGTGCTCTCTCTCGCTGTGTTTCCTGGGTGAGAGAGCGCCTTTTTGTTGTTGTTGTTGTGCTAAGCTAATAGGCAGAAGTGTTACAGTATAGCTCCTAGAAGAATGTAGCTCATGGGCAGTGTAGTCCGTGCTGCAGGGAGAATGGACTGCCATACCCGTTATGTGTCTGTGAGCGCGAGGAGGGAGAAAAAGGAGAGTGGAAAGTACGAGTTGTCATTGAGCAGAAACGGGAGCTGGAAGCATGTAAATATAATAATAACCACTGCAGCCAAGAAGAGAGCCTGACGAGCCCAGTTGTAAGTAAGCTATTAAGACTCGACTGTACACCGTGTTCGTGTTTTCCTCCGAAACAATAAGTTCCGTTGGAGCAGCCTTTCAACGCCTCTCTCTGTCTCTCGCTAGCAAAGTTGACCCAGACAACAAAGTAAAGCTAGTTTTCTGGCTACGAGCCCGACACGAACCCGACGTATTAGCCAGAGGTCCCTTTACTATGGTTCGGAGCCGCGGACCTTCAGTAATAGTAATAGTACATTCATGTAGTTGTAAAAAGCATGATAATATATTAAGTAATCCAAAGTATTCAGAATACGTTACTCTCATTGAGTAACGTAACGGAATACGTTAAAAAATACAGTTTGGGGCATGTATTCTGTAGAGGAATACATTTTAAAAGTAAACTTCCCAATACTGTGTGTATAGTTACATAATTTCAAAATCTTGAAATTATTTATTGTTTTGTTTTTGTATGTTTTCAGGTGGAAGTGGCAGACAACCTGACAGACCTCACTGAAGACATTGTGAGCTGTGGTTACACAGGACTTGTGAAGTTGGACAAACGGGACAGTATAATAAGGTAGTATATTTTAATAGACAATATACCAACCAGAAACATTTGAAAGTAATATTTTGTAAGTTAAAACCCTGGTTTAGACCACCATACCCCATCAGTTTCACTAATGACTGTGTTTGCTTTTCTAAATAGATCAATTGTTGTGCATGCTACGGTGCGTCTGACTCCAATGCTACAGCAAATCAGAAATGGCATGAAGATCTACAACCTTCTGGAGGTGATTGGAAGGCACGAAAATCTCTGTTCAAACCTGTTTGTTCCCATAGATGAGAATGATGATACAGCGGTAAATATGTCTTTATTTATTTCAGTTGTTTAGTTTTTACAACAGATTCTAAAAATACATGTGATGTAGTAATAGCCCTGTGAGGACTTTTTTGTTTCAGCCTTTATTTAGGTTGCTCAGATTAATGAGTATTGAAGAATATCTTTGTTATTGTTTATTTGAAATCACAACACGTGACACCCCCCCTCCCCCCCAAATCTCTTTAGCCAGATGCTGATTACATAATGAGCATCCTTGAGCCTGAGCTGAGTGAGAGGGGAAGTCCAAGGCATGCCAAAGAAAATGCCATCATCAACTTCTTCCAAGACTTCCTGGAGAACCTTGAAAGCTCAGGTTTGTGCCGTCGGCCAGTTACTGGTATTATCATCAAAACAACATTAACACAACAGCTGTTACAAATATAGTGTTGTAACATTTCTTTCAAACGTACTGTACTCTGCAAAATTGTCATCACGGAACTGAAATCTCTGTAAAGATTTGTTTATATGTTTTGATGTTTTATGCAATCTACCACATGTCTAAATGACAAAATTGGTTTTGCATATTAATAAATTTTGTGGTATGACAGTTAAAGATTTAAAGTAAGTCGAATCTGCTTCTTTAGATCAGGATAAAGACAAAAAGAGCTGTGAGTATGGGATCCAAGTCCTACAGGACCAGGAAGAATACTGGATTTCCAAACACCAACCACCGAGAATGTCTGTCCCAGCGATTATGCAGTGGTTAACTGGACAAAGACACAAGCCATGCCTTCCTTCAGAAAGGGCAAATTTTAAAATACATGTAAGATTTGAGCATCAATACAAAGATACGATGCCTGAACACTACATATGTTACCCACTTGTAAGTGCCTGCACAAACACAATCATCTTTCCTGTGGCACACATGAACTCATACACCGAGTTCACAGACGTTATGACAACAGCTGTCACAATGGGGAGAGATTTCAGCCGTGTGTAGTTGACACTCATAGCATGCCATCACAAGTTATGCAGTATTGCACTGTATTTCTACTATTTGTCTAACCCTTTAAACCTATTTCAGTTCTTGGAACACAGAGTAAAAAAGGAAAAAATATTTACAGTTAGATTATTTTTCCACGTTGTTTCACTTACTTTTTGTTCTTATAATGTTAAAAACTATGTTGACAAAACAGAGGAACCCATTCAGAAGACTGCATTCATAAAAACTTCTAAAAAGTCTAAGATTCAACTTGTTCGCAAATTAAATTCTGTAAGTCTGAAGAAGTTTAACTGAACTTTGTTTAAATATATTTTCTGCATATAAAGCATGTAGTACTATTTTGTTACTGAAATGTTTTCCATTGTGAATTGTAAATTTAGTGATATCCCAACTGTTTTGCTGAAAATAAATATTCTTACACTTGATGAATTGTTTGTTTCAGTCATTAAAATGATATCATTTAATTGTTTAGAGTATTTATTGACATGACATGTTAAACAAATTTAATCAACCCAGTTACAAAATCATCAGACATGAGATGCTTAACTGAATGTGGCTACTTTAAACATTAAGTTATAAAAGGTAAAAACAGTATTTGATGCAATTAAAAAAGATACATTCATCAAATAATCTGAAAATACATCCTAAGATTGATTGATTTGCTATTCTATCATTACAATACAAATAATGTGGTCAAATCCTATGAGAAAGGCTAACTGAGTGGGTTCTGTTGTGTTACTGAATGAACTATGATGTAGTTCAGCGCTCTCTCATAAAGGTCTCTTCCGTTGTCAAAGGAGGGACTAAGAGGATGAATGGCTGCCCTCAGTCCTGCCATCTCCTCAGGCCCCAAAGGACACTGTATTGGTGGAAGAACTACACCACCACTCTCTGGTCCCGAATAGTCAAGGTCCAAAGAGAAATGTTCTTGAATGTCCTGAAAATTCACTTGATTTTGTTATGAACAGTATAACTATAGTTTGCAGCAATTACAAAGTTATGTTAAAGTCTTTAAAAACAAAGACAGGTGCACATGTTAAATATATGCATGTCATGAATTTCAAGGTACAAAAACATAAGCGTTATAAAACATCTGTAATAGCACATTTTATAGTCGTACCTCAGTGTTTTCTGGTGCAGCCACAGGATTTTGATCCATGTATTTAAAAATAAATAAATAAATAAGAAGAGGGATTACCCGTGTCATTCTTTTGGTCCACTGCAGTGCAGTAGTCAAAAAAAAGAATAAGTGAAGTGTCCACAAATGGCCAGGATAGAGCCCAGAGTGTTAATGTTTAAAATGTATAAAAATATTATTGATTACAATTCTTTACTGTTAATATCAACAATAAGCTTTTTATTTTGAAAATACAAGTTTATTTATTTAACAGTTATTCAAATGTCACTAACCATGTAATTACACTACTGTTTAAAGTGAATACTGACCTGACTGACTTCCTGGAACTTGCGCTTTTTCAGTCTGAAAATGGGCACGTGTTGTCCTTCAAGCACAGCTTTGGCTTCCTCTCTCCAGTGTGCAAATAGCTTGCCAGAGCTTAACAGAAAATGTTGATATTGTTAAGGTGTGTAAACTTTGACACAACATAGAACAGAAGTCAAAATATAAATACCTCCTGAGATCAAAGTTCTCCATCAACAGCAAGCACCACCATTTACGCAAGTAGGGCATGTCTGACTGTAAAATATTAATATGAAACATATTTAACAACTTTCAAAAGATTCAAGACTCCATTGCTGTGAAAGTAAATAGAATACTTACTATAGTATAGTCAAATGAAGCATCCAGTGCCACGTACAGAGCAGACTATTTGGAAGAAAAAATAAAAATGTCATTTTTTTTAGAAGCTTAAATTAGCTTCTGTATGAATCTCAAGAAGAGAAGAGAAAAATTACCATCAGCATGAAGATCCCACAGTCAACTCCATAGTCTTGGCTTGGAAAACCCTGTATTACATTGAAAATAAAGGCTCGTTAATAAAATCCCTTAAAAGAAGACTAGTGTAATTCATATTATTCACCATACACTTAAACTAGCACATACCTTCAAGTCAAAGCTCTTTTTTTCTGACCACTGCCCGGGAATGATCTTCACTGCAAGATCCTTTTTTTTTTAAAGACAGTTACATTCACAAGTTAACAGATGTCATCATGATGGGTGTGAAATGTTTATTGCTAATAGCACCAACTGTAACTACAGGCCTTAGGAACACGACCTCAACAAAACAGCATAACAAAATGAAAAAGTACAGTCACATGCTCACAGTTGGTCAAAATAAAGCATTTACAGCTTTAAGTTAAGGTTGGCATATTTTATAAACTAATTTTTAATGGTGTTTTATGTTAAACTAGAACATTGGAAAACCCTATTTATGTCTGAAACTCATCTAAAGACAGCATCACTGACTTGATCATAATGTGAAGATGAGCCTATCCCAGCTGTCATAGGGCGACAGACTGGACAGGTCGCCAGTCTGTCGCAGGGCCAACACACAGGGACAGACAACCATTTACTCTCACATTCATTCACACAGTTACACCTAGTGGCAATTTGGATTATCCAATTAACCTATCCCCACAAGCTTGCATGTCTTTAGACGTGCAGGAAGGTGAGTACCCGAGGGAACCCACGCAAACACGGGGAGAACATGCAAACTCCACACAGAAACTTGCTGATATAGTTTATAGAAAAAGCATGTGAGTGTACTGTATGTGTGAACACTCAAGATCAGCAGAACATGATCTGGGATGCACTTAACCTGGAACACTGAACAGGTTCCTGAAAACTCCGGAACAAACCAAAAATGCTTATAAAAATGTGACCTCAAAAGTGAAACATATTGTTGGCCACCAAATCCTGCCTTGGTGTATAATGGGTCAAGAAAGAGGATTTCTCTTTTAGGTGGCTTCAGTACCTAAAAGACAGTTAGCCATGACTTCAAACCTGAAAACAATGTCATTGCAAGCGATCACAATCAAAGACTTTTGAAACTGCGTCATAAAAGCTTGAATACATCTCAGACACATAGCAAAATTCTAACAGTTTGTACGTGTCAAAAAACAAGACTTACACACAACTGGAAATGACCAGGTGTCCAGAGAGGGAGAACTATGATGTCCATCCTCTGAGCATCAGTCTGAAACAGAATTGTATTTTTAAGTATCCTGTATATGAACTCGCACCAAAGTTATAAAAAAAATCATTTTGATTACTTGCTTGTTTCTTTAAAGGACGGTACACTTACAGGAAAGGACTGCAATGGATCACAGCCATAGGGTGCAAGCCAAGTCCGGGTGACATACAGATTTTCTATGTAAATGCTTATCCCCTAGAATGTAAAAAAAAAAACATTTAAAACAACAACTCTTTAAATTAAAGCTTGACAATCATCATATACAACATACAGTACCTTTGACTGAACAATTTTAGTGATAAGCTCAAAACAGCCATTTCCAATCTGAAACAGAAAAAATCATGAAAAAAAGAATGTACACTTTATTATTTCATATTCATAGAAAAAAAATACTTACAGTCAATTCCATTTGTTTGTTTAAACCCAGTGTCCAAAAATCTGCCCGCGTGAGGCATCCAGAAGACGTTTCAACAATCAGCTCATCTTTGGGTCTGCTGATGTCCAGAACATAGTTGAGCTAAAAAAAACAGATAGGTGTCATAGACTGTGGATGACCAAATCAGATAAGCACTAAAAGTTGCACTTTGCGACATCTGAAAACTTTAACATACAAGCTGTTGTTGGCCAGGGTGCGGTACAAAACACCATGATGAACGGCTGGCCAAAATGTTCTCAGGCTTTGTCAGAGCTTCGCACGGTGGTCCACACAGGTCAGGAAAAGTTGCATCTGTTGACCTTCG